>NW_022195674.1:220825-241272 GCF_008641045.1 Pistacia vera
GGTGGCTAATTCCCATGATTTTTCATCGAAGTTTGACAACTCATTTAATGAGGAATATTTATAAGGCAAACAAATGGGTTCTAGAATAATATTCAACAATTATTACAAAATGGGTATTACTCTAATTTACCAAATTGCTAAATGTTAAAAGTGAGAATCGAAAGTACACCTTCGTAATTGTTGGTGAGTTTCTTCGAGAAGGATGAACAAAACGCCGGCTTATGGTCTCTGAAGTTTCCAATGTTATTGAAACCTGCAAGGCACCAAACATGCTGGTTAAAAGGTCAATTAAACCTCAGTAAGTCTTTATTTCTTATGGTAATTTTCCATTGCTTGTAGTATAAAGTTACCTCAAGGCATCTCCGAGCTCCTTCATGAAAGAAAGTAAGAGTTCCACCTATCTGTCACCATAACAGTTCAACAAAACGTACTGGGGGAAAGAAGGAAAGAACGTTGAATTATGCAAAGAGTCGTTTAAAATTGTCATTACCATATCACTGAAGTAATAAGTTGAATCCGAGTTCTTTGGAGAAAATCTTAGCACAACTTGGTCATCCATCCTGATGTTATAAGACCTTCCTCGAATAAAGCCTTCTGCTGCGGAAAATGTTTGCAGCAAATAAGTTTACACAATTTATTACAAAAAACAATTGTTTGTTCCTCCATTGTAAACTAAGGGAAAGGCATTAATAATGATTTAAAAGAAGATACTAGTATGAACCAACAGCTCACATTGAAGACAAAAATTCTAAGGAAGAGCATCCACCCTACACAAAGACAGCCCAGAAACACCAATCATAACAACCTCTCCCTGGTCAAAAAGAAAATTATCTATACAAAATTACCCAATACTCCTTCCTGATTAAGGTCGGAGTCCAAAGTGAAGCATAAAGCCAAATTTCTCCCCACAAACTACAACTGTTTTTGATAGAGAAATAGAGAACCAGAAGAAGCACAAAATAGATTATAGAAAAATTGGAGAAAATAGAAGAATAGACTAGGGAGAACAACAAGAAAAGGGGGAAAGGAAATTTAGAAGAATTAGAGACATAAGAAAGAAACCGAGAAGTCAGAGGAGAGAAAACCGTTATTCATATATCATAATCAATCTCCTATATATATATATATCAACCATGTCACGAATAACAATAGATGCCTTTGAAACAGAATCTGAGTCCTAATTAAATCAGAAATAAATCCTAAACCTAAAACAACTCAAACGAAAATTAAACTCTAAAAATACTTTGACAAAATCCCTAAAATAATTCAAACAAAGACTCAATAACCTTAGACTAATTATACTCTTCCTACATCAATTTCCAGTTTCTCCCCTTCAAAATATAGTTGTTTGTTTCTAGCTGTTTTGCCCAAAAGAGAGCAACTAGTGCACATGTACAAGTAGTCTTGGTTTTCTTTCCTTTTACAAAAACAAAATATGCTCCAAAAGTTTTGCATCACATGAACCTGGGCTAACCCAAGCTATTATGGCTATTTTGCATATTCTAGCCACAAATTAGAAGCCCCAGTTCAATGAAAAAAAAGATGATTTGCAGTCTCTTCACTTCTTCGACAAATCACACACCATGAAGGCAAAAGGCACATCTTTGGATACTTCTCAGGCATTACAAAAGTTACAATCATATCCAAGATAAATGGGATGCATTCCTAAGAGAATGAAATAAAAATAAGTGAAGTGAGCTTACATGCTGCAGGTTCAATGGCTCGTAATCGAGGTGAAGGTGATAATCCTGAGATATCATCAGCAGATAGGGGTTCTGTAAGCTTCTGCTGTTCACTTGATGACACGATATCTGTTTTTAAAAATAGCCTATGGTTAGAAAAGCTCTCCTTCCTAATCAAATTAATAACATAACAAACTTTCCATTACTTAGGTGAGCACGGTGAATAATTCACAAGGAAAACTTCATATACATTTAAATAAACTAAACATGTGAAGTGTAATTACTATTTCAGGACTCAAGAGAGAGAAAGAAAGAGAGAGAGAGAGAGAGAGAGAGAGAGAGAGACTCAATAAACCTAATGGTCAGGAGTCTCAAATATAACTCACTGACCTGCACTAGAGTCATACAACACCTCTGCTGCTGATAGCCGAGGAAGTGCTGCATTTGAAGATAAGCTTGGACGTTCTCCATCCAGATTTGGAATATCCTTGGTCGAAGATCTTGCAGTAGATGATTGCAAAGACAATGAACTTCCAAAAGTTTTAAGCATGCTTTCTTTACTGGGGTTGTAGGAAGAAACAGAAGAGATCTCATCCCTGGAGCTTGCATACCCTTCCTCAACTCCATCATATATCTCATTTGCTCTAGCCTGTGTCAGAAAACGAATTTAATGAGTAGCCATAATTTCAAACTGTCAACAAAAAGAATTGCTTAAAAGAAGATGCCATCATAAAGGTTCTAAATTACTCAAAAAATGAGTAGGCTTTTAAGATAAAAAGATGATTATACAATACATAGATAAGAATCACTAACATCTCACCCATTCAGAGTCTCCATCCATCTCTTTCCAATATATATCCATTTGGATGGTTGTAACAGGAACAATTCCTGAAACCATTGAGAAGATATCAAGCATAATTCATATGCCATTCTTTTAATATAACGGATGCAGCTGCATATATTAATACTGTATCACCGAAAATTCAGAGAATCAAGTAACAGAATCTCATTTTGGGCTGTGCTATAATATGCATAGCAGGGTTTCGTCATTTTCAAACTACCATTTTAAGACTTATTTCCACCAAGCAACTTACAAGAAGAATAAAAATCATCTTTTGCTAACTACCATACAGATACACAATATTCCAGATACAGATGCCAGAAAAACTTTGCTCATATGGAAATAAACTAATTGAAGTACAAACCACTATGTACTTATCCTCTTTTCTCTACTAGTAAGAATTTACATTGAAGAGCAGGAGCACAAGGGTGCAAACCCTAGTACACAGGAACAATTCTTAAATGAGAAGCCTTACAAGCTTCCAGAATTTCAAAGTGCATCCACACTCAATTAAGCCAACTCACGATCACTTTATCCATCAAGCATGCAACTTGGGCAATAATGATGGACAACTTTGACTGACACTTTGCAGTTCAGAAATAAAATCCATTAGTACAAGAATTCAAAATTCTGTTAACAAACGTATAGAGAACTGTTTATTAAGATGTTTCCCTTATAATCATAGAAAGAAGAAAATTCTTTCTCAGTGTATTAGAACAATTAAAGATAATTATCCGAGCATGTTGCTATAGTCAGACCACAATCAAACAGTAGAGTGACAAGATTGAATATTGACTTAACCCTGTTGCTGAAACATGCTGAGCAGCATGTAATAACCGTCAAAACCTTTGACATTAAAAAATCCATTATGCATAACTTTTAGGTCATATAAGAAAGTACTTGCAAAAATTAAAACAAGTCAGAAGAACAAAGAATATTGAGTTCAGTCGCCCTTCATAATCGGCTGTCAATAGTTCCTAGATAATTGTTGTTGCATTAAACAATGACATGATAACTCTATCATAGTAATGACTTTGAATACATCCTGGAACTATTTGGTATAAAAGGAACCGAACAGCAGCTTACCTTCAAGTTGACCTTCTTCCATTAGCAAGCCATTGTTTTTCTGAGTGACCCAAATTTGTAATGGTATACGAGCTTCCTGTTGAAATTAAAAACACACCTCCATTACTGTAAGGAAATTTAGGAGTTCCAAGCAAATCCATACATACAAAAATTTATATTTTTACAAAGTATGAAATTAGAATAAAAAATAGTGACTCCAAAAGTCAAAAGTAAATAAAGATATTGTCAATATCTAAAGTATCAGAAAGGTCTGTAACAACAAGAAATGAGAAACAAAATATCAATTAACCATAATCATCTTTATAAAGAAATAATCACATTACACCATGTATCATAAAACACACGACATGTACAATGTAAATGAGAACACCTGATCAACCCTAACAGAAAGCATGTTATAACCAGACATTATTAGCAAATAAAGAATAGCCCTCACTCCCAAAAGCTAATTAAAATCGTGGTGCACAATGTTTATCAGAAAAGTCAATCACGGGGCTACAACCAACAGAAGAAAAGTCAATAACACGGAAGAATACAAAAACTTCAAAAGCAGAGCACAAAAAGTCGCAAAAAAATGATCCTTGGTGAAGCAGTGCACAATCCATATGTAAAAGATAATGCAATCAAACCAAAATCATTTCAGCAGTGCCTATAGCGAATAAGAAAATTTCAAGAACAAACCACTTCAGTAACATCTTTTATTGACTCTCTATGAGTGTTCCCGTTTTCCAGTATCAGCCACCGTCCGGATAGCGAACTCTTAACATAGTACATGTAGCGAATGGTCGTACCTCGGTAAGAGGGTGGTATAATGCTTGGCAACTCAGTCCGGACAACATCTGCAGATAAGCAAAAGTGTTCTAACAAATTAACTATCTTGAACCAATATATAGTATGAAAGAGGTAGATATTTTTTATATATTTGAGGAACTGGATACGCCATGAATTATAAAGAAACATAACAAATAATCGTACACCAGTCGCAAAGAAACAGCAGTTTGTCACCAACTTTTACAAATCATTGACCAAGATTGGACAAAGCTTCTAAACTACCAACTTTTTGGAAATTATGATTAGCTAGTCAGATTCCAATTTTGTATGCGAATCCCAATGTGACTGTAGTTATTTTCCTTTTTTCTATTACTTCTACCTACAGTGTAATTTACATATCTCCAACCATCCCTCCACTTTTATTCTTTTCTAAGAACTCTTGCAGCATTTTTTTTCTGCATCTAAAAATGCATCAACAAATCTCTTTGCCCAGATAAAAAAGTGGAGATAATGCAAAGAGATGTAACCTCTGAAAACCATATCAAAATCAATCTCTAGACCTTCAAAAAGGAAGCCCAACAAGGACCAAACAATTGGTGAGGCTGGACACCTACTATATATAACATGACTAACTGAAGTAATAAATTATTGTCACAGGAGAAAAAAGCTAGTCATTGTTGACTGAAAGAATCATCTAAGCTTAAATATATATCTAGATTTACATCCCTGTAGCAGGTTTGGCAAATGTGGTGACATATTTCTATGATTAAGCTCCTACATTGTTGTAGAAATCACATTTGATAATTTTTGTCTTCCTGTTGGTTCTTGGTTTCATTTTTCTTACCATATCAATTCATCTTCCCAATTTTACACCTCCTTCACTTCGTCCTAATAATATCATCAAGTTTAACAAATTTAATATTCGTTACAAGTCCTGTTTCTAATCTAAGATAGACTTTAGTGTGGTCTCAGAGATACTAATTATAAATCCATTCACTGGATCATAATTAAAAATTCATCATAACAGAAATAGCAGAGCCAGATGACACCCAGTTTGAAATGTACTTAAAGGTTTGAGAGAATTCATGTCAACAAAACATCTAACAAACAGACAAATTTAATGCCAAAATTAAACAGAACGCGAAAAAAAGAAAAAAAAACTTACATGATTTTGTGGCACCAGATGACACAATCTGATTTGAAATCAATGACGAAGCTGAACTGTCCAAGAAAACATGTTCACCTGAAAACCCCGATTCAATTTAAACATCTTAATCCATTATAATAGAACCAGATCCCATAAATTTGTTAAAAAGTTAAAAAGAAAACCTCTTCTCTGTTTGGATCCGGGAAGTGGCTTCTGAGTAGCGAACCACTGACTATCCAACTTCTCAATCCCTTTGATTTCAAATGCAAGGCTTTCAATCAATAACGAAGAGAGAGAAGCATCGTCACTGAGAGGATTGCAGATCTCGATCGTAATGTAAAGGGAGTCGCCAGGCCTGTACACATCTTTATCTGTTTGTAGTTTTAGCCTCGGCAAGACTTCGCTGTCTCGGGAATTATCCACCGGCTTGTACGATCCGCCTCCGCCACCGCCACTACCGAACAGAGAAAACCTGGCGCCCAACATTGCTTCACCAGCCAAACCCTAAATTTTTCATCTGGGGAATGACCGTGTAAAAGAAATGGTGAATTGAAGTTCAAGAGTTTCTTCTTCTTCTCTATGGTTGGTTTAGTACTTGATTTTGAAATTCAAGCTGCTTGGTCTGCTCCCAATCGTGTTACTGTTGGACTCCCTCATGTTTTAAATATTGACACTTACACCCTAGAGTCTTTGAAATATATCATTAAATCTACCTTAAAATGAAATACCGTTTTTCAAGATTATACCTCTAGGGATTTAAGAACTAGGGCTGTCAGGCGAGCGGAGCCGCTCACAAGTAGCTCAGGCTCGGCTCAAGTTGAGCTCGAGCTCAAGTAGCTCATGAGCTTAATTGAGCTCGACTATTTTAATTTTATATAGCTTAATTGAGCTTGACTATTTTAATTTTATATTAATATAAAATTAAAATAGTCGAGCTCAATTAAGCTCATGAGCTGCTTGAGCTCGAGCTAAAATCGAAAACCATCTACCACCCAAAGAAATGAAATCGAAAACCACCCACAGAATGATAGAAATGAAATAAAAAACCATCGATTCTACCACTAACAAAAACTCAAACCAAAATTTATTACACCTGGCCACAAAACCCACCAACCACCAACAGCCACCGTTAGCCCATACTTGTTGAACAAAAATTCATCCCACCCCACCATTCTTATTGTCGTAAAAAATCTTTCATGAGAAGATGGGGAACGGTGATAACGTCGAGAGGTCGATGACATAGAGGAGATGACCCATGGCGTGGAGGAGAGAAGCCGTCGGGTTGAGGTTTGCCTGCCTCAAGCCAGATCTAGCTTGGGCTTGCGCTCTCAACGACATTATGACCCATGGCATCAAGGAGAGAGATGGTGGAGAGAAGCCGCCGGGTTGAGGTTTGCTCGCATCAAGCCAAATCTAGCTTGGGCTTGCACTGGCGAAGTAGCGTAGCTTGGTCTAGATTACCACTGATATCCATTCATCAACACAATACCAAGTCAGGTTTAGTGTCGGATTGGATTTTTTTTTTTTTTTTCCGTTAAGAGGATTGAAAGATGAAATGGAAGAAAAAAGGAAATGGGCTTAATTGGCTCGATTACAATGTAGTCGAGCTGCTCAAGCTTGACTATGTTGTAATCGAGTCCTTAAGCCAAGCTTGACTATGTTGTAATCGAGTCCCTAAGCCAAGCTTGAGCCTACCATATATCTATCGAGCTTGAACTCTAATTGTTCCAACCGAGTCGAGCTCGAGCTCGAGCTTCTTAATACTCAGTTAAGCTTGGCTCTATTACACACCTAGTAAGAGCCCCGAGCTTGGGTTGAGTTTGCCTGGGTTTTCTAAAAAATGCAAGTTTGGGCCTAGAAAAAGCCCGGGATTGGTTATATGAAAAAGGGGTATTTGATATTTTATTGAATAGTTAGGGGCTGTATGCTATTTCTTAGGGGTTATCAGTGATTTTATATGATGAAAAGTTTTTAGGGAGTTATCTAAATTTTTGAGGCTTTCTGAAATTTTATATAGCGAACTATATATAGTTTTATATAATCTCATATAATATACTGGGTCGTGTTTTCCTACCAAAGCCTCGGGTCGAGCCAAGCCCGACTGCAACTTATGCCCAGGCGGGCCAAACCAAGTTTTTTTTTTTTTTTTTTTTTTTTTTGATACCTCAAATTATTTTTATTAATTCTTTTAAAACTAAAATGTCCATATTTTTTCTTTGGAAAATTTACTTTTGTTATGCCAAAAGAATGCAGGGCTGACGTAAGGTCTAGTCAGCATGCAAAAGTCAGAGCATGGGTGCACCAGCAGCCGAGTCACGTGGAGAAAGGAGCAGCAAGCTTTTGTCAGAATAGTGGGTGCCTGCCAGACCAGCCAGAAGTTGTGGTGCTCCCACGTGTCCAATCCTTGCTCCAAATCTCGTAAATCACTCTAGAAGGTGGGCAATGTGACATAAAGAAAGATTTGCACGGATAATCCCACCAACTCACAGATTCAGTAATGATAACCTTAATCCATCCCACTATAAATTGAGAGTTCCTCTCTCACTTAGGGGATTAGCTATTCTCTCTCAAGGATATATAGCATTCTTTCTCTTACTATCATTTGTAAGTCAATCCACTAACGACACCTCACCTCTATCATTAATACAAACATCAGTGGACGTAAGATTTGCTTTCTTAGCATCCGAACCACTTTAAAAGCTATTTCCATTGCATTTATTCTCATTTTTTCTTGCATTCAGCGTGTCTTCTAGGCCAGCTCAGCATTGCATACGTGCGTTTAGTTGGTGTAGAAATCACGCATCAACAGTTTGGCGCTAGAAGGAGGGTTTGATTTAGTGTTCATCCTTCATTAGGAAAATCTCTAACTTACTGGCCCTACAACAGCAAATGGCCTGCCAGCCTAAACCTGAGAGAACCAACCAGGGTGCTGAGGGGATACCCCAAGTCCAGGAGGACACCTCTTCCGAAATACCTTCGGTTCTGCAAAATGGAGCTGGGGATATCCCATCAAGTTCACAACTTGACCCTGCCATTAGAAGCACCTGGAGAGGTTCGACAATACTCTCCAAAGGGGGAACCGAAGGTTAGACCGTTTGGACCAAGGCGTGCCAATCAAATCAGCTGGGGTGGTGCAACCGCCAAAAACGCCTGCAGGTCGCGTGAAAGCGCGGCAAAGGGAGATAGCCCGTGCTGCGAGCACTAGAGCGCATCAACGAAAGGGTAAGCAAGTGGCCAAAAATGGGCCTACAGGCTCCAAAGGGCCAGCAAACACCGGTCGCGTCCTGAGCAGAATATCAGTGGCCTTAAGACTCGGTGAAAAGATGCAGCCCGAGCTGTCCCATGCCACGTTGCGGGTACACCCCCATAAAAATGCCGAGCGGGGTGACTTTTATCACCTCCAGCAAAACGATCCTGATCGTCATCGTGCGGGGGGTTCCCACACTTCGTGGGGCAATTCGTACTACCGCGAAGGTCGTGAAAATACCTTGCATCATCCATCGCCATCACACGCCTCTAGCCAGCGTGTGTCGAGAGCGACCGGGGCCACCGATAGAGGCGCAGAGGAATTCGACCTTTGGACTTTCCTCAACCGTAATCACGAGGGTCAAACTCACATGGGTGAAAGCAATCCCCAAGTGGCTCCATTGCCTCAGATTGAAGAACTGCAGTGAGCTCTAGACCGATTAAGAGCTTAGTAAAATGAGCAAGAGCAGATCGCATCTGCGTCCCCTTCTCTCTCGAAATGCTAGCCGCTCCAGTCCCACCAGGATTCAAGATGCCTGACATGCGGGCGTTTGATGGAAATTATGATCCGTAGGATCATTTACATAAATTCAATGACCTGATAGAGCTTCATCAGGTCTCAGATTTAGCAAAATACCGTTGTTTGGCAGTAACTTTAACCTCTCATGTCAAACGGTGGTTCAGATCGCTCCCAGCGAGATCGATCAGTTCGTGGGCTCAGATAAGCGCGACATTCCTAAGGCACTTCCAAGTGAACCGAAAATTTTCAATGTCTTTGAGCTACCTCAGCAATATAAGGCAAAAGAGGGACGAATCCCTCTAGTCTTACATCGACCGATTTCACAGAGAACTCAACAAGGTAAATCATACTCCCAAAGAGTCTGTTCAGACTCTCATCATAGCAGGAGTTCGTCCACAAACCGACTTGTGGAAAGAGCTACAGGCCGAGGATGATGTTTCCCTTACCTAATTCTATAATCTTGCGGAGAAGTACCTCCGAATTGAAAATTCAGTGGTGGCGTTCCACCGCTGCAATCCTGGCGCATCAGGCAGTTCATTTGGTCGGGGGGAAAGTAGGAGACCTGATCGCAGATGGGCTACTGATGATCAGCGAAAATGAAAGAAACCTCGCTACGAGCCCAAAAAGTCTTATGCTCCTGTCCCTCGTCACGATCACGATAGAGATCAATATACGCCTTTGAATGCATCTGTATCGGCTATTCTTGATAAATCAGAAGAAGCCAGCCTGCTCGGAGAGCCCGAGCCCATGAAAACTCCCACGTCAGCCAGAAATAATAAAAAGTATTGTCGCTTTCATCGAGATAGCGGGCATCACACCGATGAATGCCGAGCTCTCAAGCAAGCAATCGAAGAACTCATCAAGGAGGGGCATTTCAAGGAGTATATTGACAACTCTGCTCCCGCACAGGAGAAAAGTCAGGGGGAACAAGGAAAAAGGCGTTGTGATCGCAAAGGATATTGCAGTGTCAATATGATCTTTGGAGGGTTGCACCTCGCGAGGAACACACAGGGTGCGTAGGAAAGATATGCTTGTGCAGCTCATCATGACCCCATCAGTGTGATGAACACGACGCAGCAACCACAAAAGGTTCGCAGGGAGGAGGAAATTTCCTTCTCCAAAAAGGATGCAGCCTATTTGCAACATTCCCACGACGACGTTCTTGTGATCACGCCCCTCATTGGGCGCCATAACGTCCGTAGAATGTTGGTGGATAATGGAAGTGCTGTAAATATCCTGTTGCAGACTACTTTCGAGAGAATGAACTTGGATGAGGCCAACCTGAAGCCCGCCTCGTTCCCTCTTTATGGTTTCATAGGGGACCACTTGATCCCCAAGGAATGATCCAACTTCCAGTCACGTTGGGTGACTTTGACGAAGTGTCCAAGGTTACTGAATTCTTGGTAGTGGATTGGCCATTTGCTTTTCATGGAATCTGGCGACCGCTACTAAGAAACTTCAAGGCAGTCACTTTGATACACCATCTAAAGATTAAGTTCCCCACCCCGACGGGGATAGGGGAAGTTAGTAGATCTCAAAGTGCATCTCGCGACTGTTACATAAAAGTAGTGCAGATGGCATGCAAAGGGAAGGGTATCTCGCATGGCATTCCCGGACAGGCTATGGCGATCAGCCGGATCAAGCCACAGCTTGGTCCAATCGAGGATAACATGGATCCTGAATTTAGGAAAGCCCTTCCAGTGGGCCAGTTGAGGATTTGTGTGAAGTATCGGTCGAACAAGGCGAGCCGAGCCGGGTGTTAAGGATTGAGAGCAATCTCAACCCCCAGCTCGCCTCCGAACTGATCAGCTTCCTCAAGGAAAATATCGATGTGTTCGTCTGGTCGCACGTAGTTATGGTTGGGATCAACCTGGATATCATCTACCATGCGTTGAAATCGATAGAAAAGCTAAGCCAGTTCGCCAAAAAAGAAGGGTGATGGATTTGAAGAGATATGCTGCCTTAAAGCTACAGGTGGATAACCTCCTCCGAAACGGATCCATCCGTGAAGCACTCTACCCGACCGAGGTTACCAACCCGGTCCTGGTGAAGAAGCTCAATGACAAGTGGCGAACCTATGTCGACTTCAGCGACCTCAACAAAGTATGCCCGAAAGATAGCTTTCCCCTGCCCAGAATCGACCAGCTCGTAGATGCCACCTCGAGGCACGAACTACTAAGTTTTATGGATGCATACTCAGGATATAATCAAATTTCGATGTACGCATCGGACGAAGAGCATACATCCTTTATTACAGATCGGGGACTGTACTGCTATAGAGGTATGCCCTTCGGCCTCAAGAATGCTGGCGCGACCAACCAACGATTGGTTAACCGGATGTTCTCCGATCAGATCGGTAAGTCAATGGAGGTTTATGTAGATGACATGCTGGTCAAATCCCACGTCGCTTCAGATCACATAACGCATCTCACTGAGATGTTTGATATCCTCCGACTGTACAGAATGAAGCTGAATCCCCTCAAGTGCTCGTTCGGAGTATCCTCAGGAAATTCCTAGGATACATGGTTAACCAACGGGGAATAGAGATCAATCCTGAGAAAATTTAAGCTCACCTCGACATGGAAAGTCCGACCAGCAAAAAGCAGGTCATGAGCCTTAATAGGCGAATAGCGGCGCTAAGTCGCTTCATATCGAGGCTAACAGATTGCTGTTTTCCATTCTTCAATGTTCTGAAGGCCAATAAAAAGTTCGAGTGGACTCCCGAGTGTGAACAGGCATTCCAAAGTATTAAAGAGCACCTCAGGAAGCCACATCTCCTGTCCAAGCCTCTCCCGCAAGAGATCCTCCTCCTGTACCTGTCCCTCTCTCAGTTCGCGGTCAGTGCAGCCTTAGTTCAGGAAGAGGAAAAGATCCAATGGCCAGTATACTACGCAAGCAAGCGTCTGTTGGATGCTGAGATGCGGTATCCAAAAACGAAATGATTAGCCTATGTCCTGCTGATCACTTCCAGAAAGCTACGACCTTACTTTCACGCCCATACAATCCATGTAATGACTAATTACCCGCTCAGACAGGTCCTCTAGAAGCCAGAGGCATCGGGTAAATTGCTTAAATGGGCCATGGAATTGAGTCAATTCAATCTGAAGTATAAACCAAGATCGACTATCAAAGGGCAGGCTGTTGCCGACTTCGTATTAGAATTTTCATATCTTCCAAGTTAGTCAGAACAACAGCCTAGCAAAACTATTCAGGAAACTGCTCAGAATCTGTCGACCTAGAGCCTCTACGTCAATGGATCATCAAACAGAAAGAGGGCTGGCACAGGTCTTCTCCTTTTGAGTCCTGAATGGGCTCGCGTTCACGGCATTCTCCGGTTCGGGTTTAAGGCAACCAACAATGAGGCCGAGTATGAAGCTCTACTCGCTAGATTGCGGTTGGCCAGAGAAATAGGTGCAACTGCGATCAGTATCTATAGTGACTCCATGCTGGTCGTCAACCAGATTTTAGGAGAGTACCAAACCAAGGAAGAAAAAATGATCTGTTATTTGAAAGAAGCTAAGGCCGTACTCGAGCCATTCAAACACTTCACGATCACTCAGATTCCTACAGATAGCAACTCTGTGGCAGACGCCGTGGCAAGGATAACCTCATCGTTGGACTCAGAAGCACCGGATAGCATTCTTGTTCAATTCATCGAGGCCCCTAGTATCAGCCCGATCGAACAGGCCATGAATGTAGCTGAATCTAATTCTTGGGTGACTCCCATCTTCCAATACCTCAAGGATGGGACCTTGCCTGACGACAAGGTCGAGGCAAGGGTCCTACGAACAAGATCTTCTCGTTACACCCTCATCGAAAACCAACTGTACAAGCGAGGATTTAGCGCCCTTCTCTTCCAATGTGTAACCAGCGAAGAAGCAGATTACATCATAAGGGAAATACATGAAGGGATCTGTGGTAATCACACCGCCACACGATCTCTTACGAACAACTTTGTCAAGAGGTGTGACAAGTGTGACAACGCGCCAAAAGGTTCTTTGATTCTAAGGTCAGACGAAGAGACTTCCAGGTCGGCGACCTTGTATTAAAGGAAGCTCTCCTTGGTACTAGAGAACCAAGCGCGGGAGTGTTAGGACTTAACTGGAAGGCCCATACCGCATCGCCAAAGTGATAAGGCCGGGGACTTACCACCTAAAAAGGCTAAATGGTTTCATAGTACCGCGAGCTTGGAATGTTGAACACCTTCGACCTTATTATCAGTAATTCCGAACTCATTTTTCCTTATAAAGAATATTTTTTTATCTTTATAAATGTATATCAGTATTATTCTGTTCACTTGTAATAGTCTTTACATGTAATTTTGTCCGTATAAATGTGTTATCATGTTTGCAAAGACTTGTTCCAATATTGAGCACTTAGAATGTAAACTCATGTATAATAAAGCGAGCAGAAATTGTAAAAGCAAAATATATTTCATTAATATAAAGAGTACAGCAGGCAAGACGGTACAACTGTTAGCCCTAATCTAACTCCTAGAGGATCGATCTTATCATCCTAAGGCTGGTCGGCTGAGGGCTTCTCCGAGGCGTGTCCGGAACCTTCTGTCTGTTTAGATTTTTGAGCAGCCGCTGCTTCATCATCCTACCGCGCCATGGACATGAGAGTTTTACGCCAGTCCTCCGGGAGATCGGACATATCAAAGGGCGGATTCTTCGGCTGCAAGGCATAAATAAACTTGATCGCCCATTTGACAGCCTTCTCTTTGACCTCCGCTGCTTGATTCTGCACCCCTTCGGTCAGGAAAGCAACTTTTCCCTGACTTGCTTGGAGTTTGGCCTCGAGAGCTTGTCTTTGCTTCTCGGAGGCATCACTCTCTTGTTCTGCTCGTGAGGCTCACAGAGAAGTCGTTTTGAGCTCCTGGTCCCTCTCTCTAACCTCAGAAAGTCTGGCTATAGTCCTTTGGAGCTCCTTTACCTCCTCGCCATGCTTCTCGAGCTCGGCTATTCAGAAGTCCATTGTACGAAGAGTCGCATCCCTTTTGCTGAGGTATCGGTTCGCTGACTTAGAGGATAGGTTCCTTTCTACTTCGGCGGCTTCCAAGCTTCGTTTGAGCTGTGCGTTCTCTTCCTTCAGTGCGACCTCCCCTTTTGTAGCTCCCAGTCGAACCTTCTCCAGGAACAGTTGCATGGAAAGCAGGGCCTGCAAACAGGGGAAAATAGCAAGTTAGTTTTTATTAAAAGGAACTAAGGGAAGTCTTTGCCGAAGACAGTTCGTTTACCTTGCTTAAGTGCTGGAGCGATGTGGACATCAGGTCCACGTCGCTGGAACCTATGAACTGCTCGAATACTTCTGAGAGCCCGCACTCTAGCAAAGTGTAGACTATCGACTGCAGGTACTCCGATAGGTTCCCCAGCAAGTCCATCACTGATTCACTAGAGTTTCCTCCTTCGCGCCTTCAGCAGGGGTCGTGTCGCCTGTCGGTTCCTTACCTGACCTCTTCCCGACGTCTGGCTGCAATCTCCTAGGTTGATCGCCCTTGGATTCGGTCTCTGACTCTTTGACCTGAATTTGCCTTATCTTCTTTGCTCACTGAGCCATTGTCTTTAGCCTTGGGTGAATAGCCGATGGCTAGGAGGTCTCCGTGGATCAGATTGGTACGTCTTCCAAAGGTTGATTTTGAGAAGTCCCAAAAGGTCGCACCGGGGGGTCCAATGTGGCACCTTCAGCCGGGGGATTAACAGGAGCAGCATCGGTCGCCCTGGCAGTCCGTGACCGCGGGAAATTGAATTGCCTTTGTTGCATTGGCTCTGACACCTTCGGAGGCATGGTCGCTGCATGCAAACATCGTCAGCAAAAGTATTTCAATTCGCGACCAGAAAAGAACCAGTTAGCAAGACTTACTCAATGGGGGCTCTAAAGATGCGTTTGCATTGAAGAAACCATATTTCCGCAGATTCGCGGTCATCACGAGCTTCTTTGCTTCGCAACTGGCTTCGGGCAGGAAGCCGAAAGATACGATCCTATCCGGATCGAAGAGCAGCCCTAAGTCGGTCATTTTGTTAACTGCCAGAAAAGAAACGGGTCGTTAGAAAGAAAACACATTTCAAATTTAATGAGTTCACCAAGGGAAAAGAGCCTACTCGGGTCCTGAAAGCGGTAATGGCCGTCGTAATGAAAGAAGAAAAACTTCGTTTCGTAGGTCCCCGGTTTGCTAGGGTAACTGTGTATCCCCTCGGCTATAGTAGGTCGCCTGGACAAGTAATAAGAATCTTTGTCCTTGTTCTTTTTCAAGAAATATGAGCAACCGAGCTTTACCGCGGTTAGCTTGCCCAGCCCGTTCTCACGACACATGATGTACATGGCAATAGCAATAACATACGCGTTTGGAGTGAGTTGCATCGACGCTATCCCGAAGTGATCCAAGATCGACCTAATAAAAGGGTGGAAGGGGATCAACCCCCCCACCCTTGATGATCTCCTCGGAGATCGCGGCCATCCTACTTGATGGGTATGGCGATGAGTGGGCCACATTGCGGAAAACTTCTATGTCGATACCGTTCTATTTTATCACCCTCTCGAGCTCTCCCCCGGTAAGTACCGAGTAGACCTCAGGAGTGACACTCAGAGCACTTGTGAGGATGAACTGATTCCTTCCTCGGATCTGGTCGTTAAGAGGTCTATTCTACTGGTCTGTAAAAGCGACAAGCAGGGGGGTCATTTAGCCATCGTACGCTACTCCGTACGATGATGTGGAAGGAAACAAACTCCCTAAGACCTATAGAAAACCCTAACAGAATGATTCGAGCCACCATTCATGACTCCAACCCGACATGAGTGTCTCATCTTCGATTAGCTACCGGAAGATTAATGCCATTTACCATCAACGGGGAACAAGAAAATACAAATAGAGAATGATTCTTACCTCTCGGAATATGAAAATGGCTCCTTCTGATTCAAATATCAGAAACACGCTGGTTTGGAAGGCAAGGATTCCAAGCTTGCGAAAGTCTCCTGCTCTCTCTAGTTCACGTTGGTTCACAGATTCAATAATGATAACCTTAATCAATCCCATTATAAATTGAGAGCTCCTCTCTCATTTAGGGATTAGCTATTCTCTCTCAAGGATATATAGCATTCTCTCTCTTACTATCATTTGTAAGTCATTTGTAAGTCAATCCACTAACGCGACCTGACCTCTATCATTAATACAAACATCAGTGGATGTAGGATTTGCTTCCTTAGCATTCGAACCACTTTAAAAGTTGTTCCCATTGCATTTATTCTCATTTTTTCTTGCATTCAGCGTGTGTCTTCTAGGCCAGCTCAACATTGCACACGTGCGTTTAGTTGGTGTAAAAATCACCCATCAACATTCAGAGAGAGCAGGAGACTTTCGCAAGCTTGGAATCCTTGCCTTCCAAACCAGCGTGTTTCTCATATTTGAAGCAAAATGAGCCATTTTCGTATTCCGAGAGGTAAGAATCGTTTTCTGTTTGCATTTTCTTATTCCTCGTTGATGGTAAATGGCGTTAGTCTTCCGGTAGCTAATCGGAGACGAGACGCTCATGTCGGGTTCGAGCCATGAATGGCGGCTCGAATCATTCTGTTAGGGTTTTCTCTAGGTTTTAGGGAGTTTGTTTCCTTCTACGTCATCATACAGAGTAGCGTACGATGACTAAATGACCCCCCTGCTTGTCGCTTTTGCGGACTTGTAGAATGGACCCCTCAACGATCAGATCCGAGGAAGGAATCGGTTCATCCTCGCAGGGTGCTCCGAGTGTCACTCTTGAGGTCTACTCAATACTTACCGGGGGAGAGCTCGAGAGGGTGATAAAACAGTACAGTATTGATGTGGAAGTTTTTCGCGATGTGGCCCACTCATTGCCATACCCATCAAGTGGGATGGCCGCGATCTCCGAGGAGATCATCAAGGGTGGGGGGTTGATCCCCTTCCACCCTTTTTATCAGGTCAATCTTGGATCACTTCGGGATAGCGCTGATGCAACTCACTCCGAATGCGTATGTTATTGATGTTGCCATGTACATCGCGTGTCGTGAGAACAAGCTGGGCTAGCTAACTACCGTGGAGCTCGGCTGCTCGTATTTCTTGAAAAAGAGCAAGGACAAGGATTCTTATTACTTGTCCTGGCGGCCTACTATAGCCGAGGGGATACACAGCTACACTAGCAACGCGGAGGCCTACAAAACGAAGTTTTTCTTCTTTCGTTACTACGGCCATTGCCGATTTCAGGACCCGAGTAGGCTCTTTTCGCTTGGTGAACTCATTAATTTTGAAATGCGTTTTCTTTTCGCTTGGTGAACTCATTAATTTTGAAATGCGTTTTCTTTCTAACGACCCGTTTCTTTTCTAGCAGTTAACAAAATGACTGACTTAGGGCTGATTTTGATCTGGATAGGATCGTATCTTTCGGCTTCCTGCCCCAAACTAGTCGCGATGTGAAAAAGCTCGTGACGACTGTGAATCTTCGGAAATACGGTTTCTTCAACGCAAACGCGTCTTTAGAGCCCCCATTGAGTAAGTCTTGCTAACTGGTTCTTTTCTGGTCGTGAATTGAAATACTTTTGCTAACGATGCTAGCATGCACTGACCATGCCTCCGAAGGTGTCAGAGCCAATGCGACGAAGGCAATTCAATTTCTCGCGGTCACGAACCACCAAGGCGACCGATGCTGCTCCTGCTGATCCTCTGGCTGAAGGTGCCACATCGGACCCTGCGACGCGACCTTCTGGGACTTCTTAAAATCAACCTTCGGAAGATGTACCAATCCGATCCGCGAAGGCCTCCCAGCCATCTGTTATTCGCCCGAGGCTAAAGACAACGGCTCAACAAGCAAAGAAGAGAAGGCAAATTCAGGTCAAAAAGTCAAAGACTGAATCTGAGGGCGATCAACCTGGGAGGTCATAGCCAGATGTCGGGAAGACGTCGGGTAAGGAACCGACGGGTGACACGACCTCTGCCGAACAATTAAACAAGACCAATGCCGAACCGTATAAATATTTTATATTAATTGATATATTATCACAACATTTGACTTAAATATTTAACAAAATATTTACTTCTGTTTCCTTTAAAACTTTGCCAACAAGATATCATTATTATTAGATTACCATGTTTATTTATTGTTGATTGATGCATTGTACTATTATGTGATATTTTTTATATGACATTACTATTAAAAATCAGGATATTAGAATTTAGTTTTAATTATGGGTTAATGTATGTTAGTGTATATTACTATATGCCCTAGAAACTATTCGCGTTGTCAGTTTCAGAGCATTTTGTCTTGTATCTATATATATCATAAATAATAGAAGAAAGAGTTCTTCAATTTATATATGTAAATTGCTTTCTTTATTCAGTCATGCATTTAAAATAAAGTATGTATATGAATTGTCCAGATGATTCATTTAATCGGTAAATGAATTATCCAAAAGGGTTCCCTACGAAAGCAATATAATTTGGGCAACTATATTGCACAGTAGGCATATCGGATGCTTTCGAAAGATATCATGAGTTGATATAAGTACAGATGATGATAATAGTCACGTCACTGGGTCATTGGTTGGATTAACGGTTGGTGAACTATTTTTCGAACGTGATCGAATAACGACAAATCACTTGGAAAAGCATGTAGTCAATAATTTATCGTTTGGTTATATCAGTGCACGATGTAGTCCTTTGACCTGAGACATTGTAGTCGGATCCGATATGAACGCGTATGGTTCATATAGTGTATAAGTATGAGACTAATCATGTTTCGTACAATAAAGCCTATTTGGTCATGCGTTGTTCATATGCGGAAACGAACGATGGTCAAGAGGGGATCCATTGACTCGGATATATAGGATCGACAGTACCACTGACTCCATTCAGATTCGATTCCTAGACGAATATCGATAAATATCAGAAAACAGAATCTCTGGCCAGAGTCTATTATTAGTCATACAAAAGCAAGTTTGTGATGACGAGTTCCGGACATATTGATCGATGATTCGGTAGAAGATTGAGTTTAGGATTTTGACATTCCATGAATCCGTGCTCAATCAGGATATCTCAATGGAGGGACTTTACCTGCATGGTACGTATGATCTGAAATGGGTTCGATGAAGTATTTCTTCATCGTGTTTTAGTGTCTATGTCACATTGCTAGATGTTTACCATAGTCGTTGGGCCTCCGGACAGGTTTCCGGATTCATCCAGAACCAGCTCACGGCTAATCCACGGTGGACCGACATGGTCACACCAATAGCCTTAAGAAGTTAGAGAAGGATGAGAGAGAGAAATGATTATCCGAAGAGGGCTAGCACCTTCCGAGGGTAATAACGGGATTTATATAGTAATAGTTACATAGAAAATTATTTGTGACATTTTAAGGGTTAAAATGGTCAAGCAATAATTAATTATATTTAATTATTATATCTTAAAGTGTTAAGATTAATGAGATGAACAAAAATAACCTTTTAATAGTTAAAGGGTAGAAAGGGTAAATTTATGGTTGATTAATGTAAATTAGTTTAGTTTACTGGACCCTTGAATAATATTGATTATTCAAAGGGTAACATATTAAATTCGTGGGGTCCCTTTATAAAATAAGATTTTATTGGGCTTGGAAGTGAAAAATAAATAATTGCAAAATTGCCCAAGTATATATAAGTGCAAAAGGTTGCATTTTTGTTCATTTCTTGACTTGTTCACAAAACACAAACAAGAAACTCTCTCTCAAACCCATGGCCACTCTCTAATCTCTCAAGGTGGTGTTAAAGTGTAGAGGTTTCATCCTTTTGAAGCTAATCTTCATCAATCTAAAGCAAAGGAGTAGGTATAATTTCATTTCCATGCTTTGTATGAAAAACGGTTTTTGAATCCATCCTTTTATGCTTTCTTCTCCATTTCCACCACTCTTCATGCATGCATGTTGTTCTTACAAATGGTATCAGAGCTGAAAGCTCCTTGCATGTCGAATTTATAAGCTAAAATGACATTTTCCATGTGTTCATATGTTCATCAAACTTGGTTGAGTTTGCATGTTAGTTATATGGTTCAAAAATGATTTTTTCATAGTAGATCTTTACATGGATGTCTCGGCCAAACATAGATCAGAGGTAGATGTTCATTTTTCTTCTCATTCTCATATGTTTTGAATGATGATAATGGTTATAATGAGCATGCCT
>NW_022195675.1:0-30234 GCF_008641045.1 Pistacia vera
GAAGATAAAGCCATATTAACATGCAAGATCCATGCTAAAAGTTCTAGAAAAAAGTTAATATAAGCTAGGAGTCTAGGACCCACTATGGTTTTGAAAGTTAAATGTTCAAAAATACGTGTGATATAATATTATCTTTTTCTTGCTGGAGATGGAAGCAAAGCAATACACACTCTTCGTATCATTTAAGATGGAAAATGACAATAATAATAATAATAATAATAATAATGTCAGCTAAAAGATCAAACATACTGGGACGGGCTGGATGGGAATATCTCTACGTGTGATGTGGGCCATTAGGTTTGTCCCTCGGTTAGATCTTGAGATTTGAGACGCGGAGGGAGGTTGGCTGGCTCTGGGTTTAATGAGGCTATGCAGATCCAATAGGATGCAATGGACGAATATATTTTTCATACCCCCAATATCGGGAAAATTTTAAAGAAGGATAACCACAAGTTAACTGTTGTATCAAGTTCTTCACGATTCTGATTCCGATGACGAGATAAATTAAGTCAAAGGCTGCAAATTAAAGTGGGTCTAAAAGTTTGTGTATCAACACAATTTATTGGCTGATGCTGGAAATATTAAGTTTGGAATGAGTATAAATTTGTTGCAATCTTTAATGCAGATTTCCAACGTAGCACAAATTTTCTTAAAGGGCGTTTGATTGAGGGTTATTCAATGTTAATTTATTTAAATTATCACGTCACCGTCAAATTATAAAACATTTCAATAATCTTTAAAAATCAATAATAATTATTATCAATTATATAAGTGATAATTTGATACTTTCATTTTCTTAAATATTTTAAGATTACTTGGTATTTAAAATAAATTACAAACCACCTAGGACCACTACCGCCTGCCTGCCACCATCGTCGATGGTTGGCGACAACCGTCTGCTAACGTTGTCGAAACAACGCACGATTGATCAAATTTGGCTTACCGTGCATCGATCTGACTATTTTCGGCTAGATCGATGACTAAATGATTGTAGATCTGGTCGAAAACAACTAGATCCACAACCGTGAGTGACTAGATCCAACGCTAGAATAGATTTGGCCATTAATAGCCAGATCCATAGTTGCTAATGGCCATAAATCTAGTCGTTAACTGCCACTGATCTAGCCAATCGTGCATCGTTCCGACGACTGTCGACGGTTGGCAATTACTTAGGGTGGGTGGAGGTGATTTCGTTAGAAATTAAACTTTTATGTGGCAAGGTGTTTTAGCAAAATCTCCAATTAGGGGGTTAAAAAAAATGATTAAAAAAATAAAAAATAATATTATATTAATATTTTAAAAGGAATGCAATTTAATAATTTATATAACACACTCACCAATTTATTCTAACATAACCAAACATATTTTCCTAAACATTTTTAGTAATCTTCAAGATATATATTTCCATTAATGCAACATTCCTACAAATACAATATTTCCTTAATTAAATGCACCTAAAGGCATGGTTTGCTTTAGCCTCTTGTTTACTTTGTTTTATTAAAATATTTTCTAAGTAAATCTGACTTTAGCACAATTATTAATAGAATTTGTTATTTTGGAGTGGCCATGAATTTCTGTAAACTTTTGGAAGAATTTTATTAAAACATAAAAAATTTACATCCAACTGATTATTTAACAAAGATCAAGGGAGGTAATTGATTTTTGGCCAATCTTTATACATATTTCAAACATTTATAATTAATATAGAAAATTACTATAAAGAAAAAATAAAGACGTGAATATACCTACCGAAATAATTTAATGCCTCAAAATCTACATCACTAATTTGGCATAAACAAGAATACATATACCTATCACAACAGTTTACAAGGAGGTTTCAATACCGTATCTTTTATTTATGTCTACATTGTATACACACTATTAAAATCAATCTTTCTTTCTATTCTATCAGAGCCAATTGAAGAAGTAGCCTCATTAATCGCACCCTGCCCCAGAAACAATCAGATATACGCAAGGAAGTGGCTGATGGATTTCTGAGGATATTTCTTCAGTTGGAGAAAAAAAAAAAAAAAAGCATCACACTGCTATATCAACTTGCTCTACCAAGATTCTCTAATCCAAAAAAGCTATACTACATACATATAAAGTTTTTCTTACCCAATTAATGCTCCTATTTCCATCCACTGGCCTTTGAGCTATTACTCCCCATAACATTGCAATTATCCAAATCGGATTACAATGCATGATATATCATCTTTACTCTTTCTTGCCAAAGCTTCCATTGTTAGACGTTTAGCTGCCGCTTGAGGATCCTTTATAGGTTTGACAATATCCACTGCCTCTTGGTTCTTCATAACCTGTCGACAAGGTCATACCAGTTATTGTACTATAATTTCTCGGTAGCATTTTTTACATGAAACAGCACCTTCATGCTATTACAGATTCACATATCCCCCAATAATCCATATTATCAAAATCAAGTTGATCAAATGATCTCATGATCAAATCTGTTGTATTAATTAAAAGTATACATGTTGCAGTTGCGGTTACAGTTAGGGTCGATTTACATATGAAACATACTGCACCTTAAGCATTATGCTCAATCACAACCAATAAACTTAAGCTTTTGAGTTTAGCAGTTCAAGTAACTGTACACAATTATTTGTAATTTACCAACTCCCCGGCTAAATTTAGCAATATTCACCACAGATTGACAACATCTAACAAGGTACAACCATAAATTTTGCAATCCCTTCAAATAAGGGGTATTTTGGCTATTTAAATCCACAATCTAATTCAAAAACACTAAAATTTACAAGGTACCCCTACATCATTCTTATTTATCTCAATATGAATAGAATTTCTAAAGCATAAAGAACTAAGAATTCTACAAATAACAAACATGATAAAAACCATGCCATCAACATATAGACTGTCATAGCTACTTAGCAGCCTTTTCCTAACACCAAAAATTCTTCTCCATTGCTCTAAGTTCCATGATTTTGGCTCTAGTCTTTGAAAATTACTCCTATAATTAAATATCCTATTTGCTAGAGGCCTAATACTAGTGTTTGAGCTTTTACCTATTAATTTAAGCTTTTAGGTCAAGTAATAACATGATATCAAATCACAGATCCTAATCCAAACCCCTCAAGTGCCTCCTCTGAAGACTTTGATACTCACGTGCTGCATATAATGGAAATGAACAAGATTTCAAGATGCCCTTTTGATTCTGCGTCAGAAAATCATTTACATACAATTAACTCTTCACAACCTACCTACATTGATAAAATCTTATGTCACTTTTAAGTATGATTTACATTTAACATATTAAGTCCTATAAACAGGGGAAAATTCAATTCTCTATAAACATAGATGATTCCAAATTCTACTAGTCAACAGGTCAGTTCGATAATGTTACAAAAAACTCATGAACCTTTTAGCCTGAGTTCCAATTTGCTGGCAAAAATATGCAATGAAAGATGGAGATCAAGCAAAATATGAAAAAGAAAAATGGGGGCAGGTGGCGTTCAGATAGACTAGAAGCACCAGAAGCTGCTATAACAACTAACCTTCCACAATCCATCGCTTGCCAATATAAGAAACTCGATAGTTGTGTCTATTGGCACATGTCTTACATCAGGATCTGAACTTAAATGTGCTTTCAGGCTTTGATCTCCAAAAGCGCGTGCAACTGCAAGTTGACCATTAACCCTGGGCACATCACCTGAAATAAGAGTTTGTATTTTATCAATTCTAATGAAACCTCAGAAAAGTTCTTTCCAATTAAATCATTATAGTTTCCACTGATCTTCATTTAGAATATAGGTTTGTCTTAATCTTAGATCACCTAAATTTTCAATAGTATTTGTCTATAATATATCCACCAGAATGCAAAATGGGTGCTTCCATCAGTATACTGTGAGCCAAAAATAATAATTTGAAAGTTACAAAGCAAGAATTATACTCAGTCAATTAGTTTGAAGAGATCATTTTGAAAGATCAACAGACCATTGACTTAACCAAAGATTTTTTTTATTGCTCCTTTACCGTACAATTTTAAAAACCATAATTATGCAGTTCTTGTTATTGTAACAAGTGGATTTACAGACATAAAATCTTTTCCCCAACTAAAGGACCATGTTATTTGTTGACTGACCATGGTTTACTTAATGCATTATTGATTAGGAATAACTTTCGTTAGGGGTCCGAAAATATTTTTGAAAGGTTATATCAATTCCTTATATTATATTTATTTTAGATTCAACTTTTATGGGCTCCAAAGCATCTAATATGCATAACTAATAAGGATTTTATTAGAGGCTACACTACGATTCCCTAATTTTGTAGTAAATAAAAATTATAAATTGTGTAATTTATATATCCATGTGAATTTACGAAAATACCGCATCCTTTGCTTCAATTGGAGAATATTGAACAAGTTAACTTCTGTACTAGCAATTTTAGATGTTTTGAAAATGTGAATACAGGGAAAACACATTTAGTATCAGTATTTTGACAAAATATAAGAAAAGCGAAACCTATTTCCCAGAGGAAGCACAAAATAAATGTATTGGTAGCAAGAGAGATAAAGGAATATTACCAGGAAGAGTAGTCACAAAACCGCCCTTCTTCTCAATCCTTCTTCTTTCAGCATGAGGCTCATGGTCAACTGTTAATTGATTGGCAGAGCCCCTCTCACAAACCACAGCTCTTGAATCACCAACGTTAGCCACCCATAAATCTTTGCCATCAATGACAATAGCAGTTACTGCAGTGGAACCACCAGTGCCTAATTGCATAGAATTTTCCAATATAAACTTATCAGTGGAGCGGTATGCATTCTCAATTGCTGTTTTAGGATCTCTCCAGAAATTTGGCTGTGGAACACAAGAAAAATAGTTAATATATTTGAAAGACATGGAAAATGAAAAGAAACAAACCAATGAAAGGAACGCTTACCTCTACCAGTATATTGTTGAAAAGGTTATCTTTCAGATAAGTAGGTACACGATCTCCGAGGTGACCGTCGAAGATGGCAAATAGACCGAGCACGTGATTCTTCCTATTCCTGTATTCGGCAACAAGGTAGTCTTCCATGTCATGCCCAGATTGGCCTTCCACCAAGTGGTATCCATGTGACACTTTATTACTGGAAGACTTACACCTTCCTTTACCAGTATCTGATGATGAAGAATTAATACAAGTACAAATCTGCAATAAAAATCAATCAGCAAGTCAACGGAAAATTCGAATTCCAAGGAATTCATCACATCTAGTAATTTTCTGTTGATTAATGATTGAAATTCGAGATGAGATGCAAGGCAAGAACAGAATAATCTCAATTTTCAGTTTGAAGAGAAAAATTAGTACCTTGATCTTGGAAAAGACGCTGCTGGTACTTGGGCCGGCCCGAGAAACACTTGCAACAGATGGCTTACTCATCTCTCAAAACGCTCCAAACATAAATAACACAATAAAAACTCGAATAAAACAAATTCCTAAGGTCAAGTCTCAAGGATGAAGATGGGTGCAGCAGAAGCCAGTAATATAAAATACAAATTGAAGGACAGGGTTGTTTGTGTGGATGAGTATATGAATAAGAGATGATAGATTTGTAAATGAATGAATGGTATTGGGTACGCGTTATTTGAATTTTCTAATGCCCAGCAACAATACCACCTTTTAGTTGGTTTGTATATATTAGACCAGAAACCTTTTCTCTCTTTCTTTTTCTTCCAAGTTGAAATTTAGGAAAGTTTGAATGAAGCAAGATATTTAATCAATATTGATATCATCACACATATTGATATCATAACCGCGTGGGCTCCACTTCTCTTGCTTCTTTCCTTGAACTTTCCTATGACTGTACCGGTCAACTCATAATAACTTAACTGTATCCTGGATAGTAGGGTTATGAACGATTGAAACTTTATTCTAGAGTGTGAAGCTTGATTAAAAACCCCATACCCCAAATACTTAAGCAATATCAATTACTACTTTTATTACGTAATTGAAATTGAATATAGGCTATAAATATTTGTATACAGAGGGGGAGTGAAGAGAGATCCTGGTGAAAGTTATGTTTCTTTATGCAAGTTATTAACCCTAAGCCCAACCCAATGGGTATAAAACAAAGCCCACGAATGGGTGAAAAATTTCACATATATTTGTGAACATTCCAAAGCCCAATGAAATGGACCTGAAGTGAAATTTCATTTCAGCTTTTAATTGGAATAGAAAAAGGAATATGAATGGAAATGGTAATGAGAATCTGATTAATAGGTTACAAAATTTAATCTCATTTTTTAAGTCCAATTTAATTTTAACGTAATTAGAAAAAATAAAATAAAAAGAAATGCAAGATTTTATTAATTTCTTGAGTAAGTAATTTTCACAGTTTCCAAATTAAAGACGACATACTCAAGATTAATTTGATTAATTTTTAAAGGCCTTCAACCTAAATACAAACTAGTACCCTCACTACAAATAAAATACAATCAATGTTCCACCTCCATTAGCATGTGTCTCTCAAAATCAGTATTTGATTTATTATGACAATCAATCTATCACAATTACCCTTATTAACAATTAACCGATAATATTTTTTCAAATAAACATAATCAACTCGACCTAGAACAAGCTCAACCCAAAACAAGCTCGACCTAGAATCAGTACGGTCCAAAGTAAGCTTGATCCAATTGAAGCTCGTCGCAACGACCAATCCTAACAGCTGTTCGGATTGGGTTTAGGGTTTTACGGTTTAAGGTTTGGGGTTTGGGGTTTGGGGTTCAGGTGTCAAGGGTCAGGGTTCAGGGGTGAGGGTTTAGGGGTTAGAGGTCAGGGGTGAAGGGTTAGGGGTTTGCGGTTTCGAGTTCGTGGTTTGGGGTTTGAGGTTTAGGGTTTAGGGTTTAGGGTTTCGGGTCTCAGGTTTTCTGGTTTTAGGTGTATAGTGTAGGGTTTTGGGATTCGAGTTCGGTTTTGAGTTTAGGGTTTAGGGTTTGAGTTTGGGTTTGGGTTTTGGGTTTTAGGGTTTATGGTTAGGGGTTAGGGGGTTAAGGTTTAGGGTTTAGGGCTCTCAAATTGCTCCCACTGCCGTAACTTCATCGGCTTCTTCTAGGCGCGTCCGGTGTTGGAATCCATCGATCCACTTACCTTTCGAAAGATCGTGAAGTGCTCTTTCTACTTGTTCCTTCAACACCTCTTTTTGTTGTTCCGTTCGTCAGGATTTTGCTGTGAAAGTTCACGGAAATTGTAGACCTAGAGTTCAAGATTAATTTTTAAAGGCCTTCAACCTAAATACAAACTAGTACCCTCACTACAAATAAAATACAATCAATGTTCCACCTCCANCACCTCTTTTTGTTGTTCCGTTCGTCAGGATTTTGCTGTGAAAGTTCACGGAAATTGTAGACCTAGAGTTCAAGATTAATTTTTAAAGGCCTTCAACCTAAATACAAACTAGTACCCTCACTACAAATAAAATACAATCAATGTTCCACCTCCATTAGTATCTATCTCTCAAAACCAGTCTTTGATTGATTATGACCATCAATCTATCACAATCACCCTTGTTAACAATTAACCAATAATACTTTTTCAAATAAACATAATCAACTCGACCCAGAACAAGCTCGTCGCAACGACCAATCCTAACAGCTGTTCGGATTGAGTTTAGGGCTTGGGGCTTGGGTTTCAGGGTTCAGGAGTCAGGGTTCAAGGGTTAGGGTTTAGGGGTTAGAGGTCACGAGTTAGGGGTTTCGGGTTTGGGGCTTGGGGTTTGCGGTTTCGAGTTCTTGGTTTAGGGTTTGAGGTTTTGGGTCTCAGGTTTAGGGGTTAAGGGTCATTTTTCCAAAATTCTTGACATAAAATTTGACAAAATTTATTGTTAGCAAATCCTTGACTGTTATTAACAGGCAAGGATTGTGTAAAAATTAAATTGTTCAATTTCATTATTTGATTGTTTTAATCCTAATTCTTAACAGGTAAAAACTGTCAAAGATTTTGGAAAAATGAAATTCATTTCTAGACTAGTATATTCTTAATCTTGGACAGTGGATTAAGTTTAAAAAAATAAAAAAACGAAATCTCAAATTTGGCCAAGGCTTCCCACGCTAAAATTTTGGTAAGCCAAAATTTTCTGCCCAAAACACCCAAATCTCTGACACCCTAAAATTTTGCTAAGTCAAACGCAGGGCAAGAAACAGACTGCCGCCAAAAACCAAAATCTATTCCACCCAAATCTCCTCCACGAAATTAATCACAGCCCGTAAACCCTAAATCTCCTCCACTAAATTGCCCAAGTCTCTTCCACTAAATCGTCGAAATCTCTTCCATCGGTTGTTTCTTCAGTTCCCGGTAGCAGCAATGAACAGTGAAGTCGTCACTTCGCCTCCTCCGCCGACGTAAACCATCACCTGTAAGATTGTTGTTTTCTTCATTAGATGAACATGTCCTCTGTGTTTGTTTTTATGTTTATTTTTTGGTTTTTTTGATGGTTAAGTGTTGTTTTGAAGGGGATGGAGATCAGGGTGATGAAGAGTGTCAAGTGAGTAAATTTAAAGAGTATGGTCTAAACGAGATCAGAAAAGCGACTAATGGGTTTAGCTAAGCTTATATAGTTTCTGAGAGTGGGGAGACTTAAAATTAAGAAAATTATAAATAAAAAAATTTCTTCTTTTAATATATTTCATTAAAATAAAAAATAATTTTGTACTCAAATATATAAATAAAAAAGAAAATATATAAAATATATTGTAGAATAATTTATGAAACTATTTTTAATCTAATTTTTCGTGTTAATTAATCAAAAAAATTAATATAAAATAAAAAATTAATTTTTTTTTTTTTTTTTACAAAAAAGAGTTTAAAAATCTAATTTTACAAGTTAATTAGTAAAAAAATTATTAATTTATAAAAAAATAATGTTTTTAAAATAACAAAAAAAATTTAAAATTGGATTTAATAAATGACTAGTTTGTGTTTGGAAATAATTTTACTAAAAATAAATTTTGGAAACATGAAAATTTGGAAAAGTTTAAATTGATTTAAATTTTTTTTATGAATAAAATTAAATCGAAGTTTGAAATTTTTTCTAAATATTTAAATTTTATTTAAAATTAAATAAATAATGAAAAATTTTTAAAATTAAAATTTAAAACAAAAAAAAAAATTTTAGCTGCTAAGGGTTCCCAGTTCGATCTTGCGTTTGCAAACATTTTAATTTAAACTTTTAATTACTAAAAAATTAATTTATTTTGTATTTGGAAATAAGTTTACTAAAAAAAAAAATATAGAACACTTAATATTTTTACTATTGTTTTTCGTTTTAAAGAAATTATGTTATAAAAAGTATTTTACAATTGCTTTCACGTTATAATTATTTAATATTTTTCAAATAAAATAAATTGAAAATTTTCCCCCCCCCCCCCAAAAAAAAAGTTGCCTCATAAAAATTAAGTAAAATATTAAAATTTGAAATTTAAAATTCAGAAAATTTAAATAAAATAAGAAAAAAAATTTAAAATATAAAAAAATATATAAAAATATATGATAATAAGTTTTTCAATATTTTAAAACAAATTTTGTATGTCAATTGACATAGAAATTTAATATAAAATAAAAATTAAATAATTTTTTAAAAAAGAGTTTAAAAATGTAATTTAAATAGTAATTACTATTTAATTGAAACTAATTCATTGAAAACAACTAAAAATTAAAAATATAAATTTAATTAATTAACAAATTTTTAATTTAGAGTTTGGAAATAACTTACCAAAAAAATATTATATTTTTAGTGTTTGGAAATAATTTACTAAAAATAATTGGGAAACTTAATAGTTTGACTACTGTGTTTTCGTTTTAAATAAAATAAAATTTAAAAATATTTTACAGGTTGTTTGAAGTTTGAATGCATTGAAATTGATTTTAAATATTAAAAGTTGACTTTTAAAAATATAATAAAAATATTTAAAGTTGAATTTAAATAAAGTAAAAAATAATAAAAAGGGGAAGGGGGGGGGGGGGGGGGATATTCCTAGTTAGTCACGGGGCGAGCCCAGGTGTACCAGCCCAGCCTAGGGGTGAGATCTAGGTCGTGACATTTGCTATCGACCAAGTATAGGATCAAACCTTTAACGCCCCACTGAGGTACGTAGTTGTTGTTTCTTCTTTTGCTCTTATTGAGTTGGTTTTGTAATATTTGTTGGTTGACCTTTGATGAGTGTTATGTTGAATGCTTGCCCTGAAATGTTGAAAATAGAAGAAGTTTAGTGTGCCAAGCTTCGCCGAGGCGAAGAAGTCTTCGCGCGGCGAAGAGGTGTTGAAACCACGGGGAAACACTCTGGACAGTTTCACCGCGGCGACAGAAGCTTCCTCGCCTGCGCGACAGGCCGACCAAAATGTTTGTTAAGTTTTTGATATTTTCTTCCTAAGGGCAATTTGACCATTCTACCCAATTAGTAGGAAAAGTGTGGGAGTAAAATGTAAGGATTTTTCATGGAGAATATGTTGATATGGGGGTGTGTTTGTAATGAATCAAAGGATATAGATAGAATTCCCAAAGAAGAGTAAGGGCAAAATGGGAATGCTTGTGTATAATTTCATTAAAGGAATTAAGACTTAGCAAACCCTTCATTCTTCTTCCTAACGAACACTCTCCTCTCTTGCTTCTCTCAACTTCTTTCTTTTGATCAAGGAGTTTCAAAGGGCTTTTGGAGTGATTTGGGGTAGAAAAAACAACCTAAGGCTTTCTAAGGTAAGGATTCTTACTTTGGTTGTGAAGCTTTGTGAGTTTTAGCATATATTGAATATTGAGGGTTTTTGTTCTTTTGTTTAAGGTAGAGGAAAAGTCAAGCAAACCAAGTGAAAGGAAGAGTTAGTGAGTCTCTCCATAACAAGGTAAGTAAATCCCAACCCAAGTTGAGATTTGAGAATTTCTTGATTAGGGTTTTGATAGCATGATGTATGTGTGATATACAATTATATGCCATGTATGGAGGCTTAAATAGAGATTTCTATGCCTTGTGATTGTTTATACCTTTAAAATATAGAAATGAATGTGGGTGTGAAAGGTAGTTTGAGGATGGAATTGAAGGGGTATTGTGGAACCCTTTTGGAAGTGTCTTTCTTTGGCAGGTTTTGTGGCTATGTGAGGGGGTTCTCCCCATTTTGGATGGTAGAGAAAGATTTAGAATTATTCTTATAGTAGAGTTTTGATGCACTTGAGTTGTTTGATGAAATGTCTAATAGAGGTTTGAGTATGAGTAGTGAACTAATTCTTGCAACATTGCTTTGTATTTCATAAGTGCAATAATGGAGATGAACCACCATAGCATTATTTATGCATTGAGAAGTGACCTAAGAAAGAGTAGGAAACTTGTGTATCAATTACTCATGAGTAGAGAACTGGTGGATGCAACTACTCTAAGGGTTGAGATAATGAAAAATGCTAGAATGAGTGAAGAGAAGAGAGTAGAGATGGGTTGATGCTTTGTGATCATACAGACAGTATAGGGAATCGGGTTGATGCTTTGTGATCATCACCCGATAATTATTAGAAAGGGTGGATGCTTTGTGACTACCACCCGGTTAGTTTTTAGGAAAGGGGTTGATGCTTTGTGATCATCATCCGACATTTATTAGAAGTGGGTTGATGCTTTGTGATCATCACACTGACAGTGATTAGAGACGGGTTAATGCTGTGATCGTTACCCAAGAGTCATGAGAAACGGGTAGGTGCTAGGGGGTCTCCACGATAGTACGAAAACCGAATAGGTGCTTCGTGATCCCACTCGGTAGTTCACAGAACGGGGTGGTACTGTGTGAATTCCACCCGAAGTCAGGAGAGTGAGATGGTGCTATGTGAAACCATCGGCCATACCTCCGGTAGATGAGGTCATGACGTTTAGTAGAAACATGAATAGAAACAGAAATAGGTAAGGAAGAATTAAGGTAATACATACGGGGATAGACAGATAGAGGGTTTTACTTACTGAGCATTATTTTGTGCTCACCTGTTATTTTCCTTTGGATGCAGGATTTAGGTGATGAGGCAGTCGGAGGGCGTCGGCAAGCGAGAGGAGCAATAGCTACAAGTTTCCCCTGTTTTGTCTTTTAAAATGACTTTTGTTAAACAATACTCTTTGTGTATAAAAGACATATGACTATAATGAAAAGAAAGTTTTTGGGCCCAATTTTCTAATCTATATGAGCATTGTATTAGCTTCCAGCAGTTGTTGCATTTTTGGTAGAGCAAAGATTTTGGGATTGAACAGTGTCTATTCTCATGCCACGACGTCCTATAACTGACTGTGTGATTAATTTTCCTTACAGTAATTGTTTCTTGAGTTCATTGGTGTGTTATTTTGTAGATGGCGTAGTTATCGGAATGTGGTAAGGGTGTGGTGAATGAAGAGAACCTTCTAACCCACCAGAGTCTACGCCCCCCTCGGATGAAGTTAATCCGGGGAATTATACAGCAAGTTATGGCAGAAACCCAGGGAGAGTTGAAACCCCGTACAGGTACCGCCGTTACACATGTCGAAAGAGGACAACCGGTACCCCCCAGTACAAAGCAGAGTTGAACCGATTTACGGTCTTTCAGCAGCATCAACCCTCAGAGTTTAAGGGTACTACAGATCCAGTAATAGCAGAAGAGTGGCTGGGTCAGTAGAACGAGCCATAGGTTATTTCGCAGTCAGACCGGGAGAAGATCCGTATGCGAGTTTCTTGTTTCGGGGTGATGCCCGAATTTGGTGGGAATTAATGGAAGAAATAGACGTGAGTACAGTAATGACTTGGGAAGAGTTCAGGCAAGAGTTTGAGGCCGAGTAAGAACAGAGGACCAAGTCCATGAGAAGGTCCAAGAATTTATCAGTTTACAGCAAGGGACTAGTGCCGTGAAGAGTACTCGGTGAAATTCAACTCTCTTGCAAGGTTTGCACCGGAATAGTTAGTACTCCGGCCTTGAGAAGGGATAAGTTTATGCATGGATTGAAGCGGAGATAGCCTGGGATATAATGACAAGCTCCAACCCTCCTCGAATTATAGAGGCTTGAGGTGGGCAATGAGGGCAGAGATTTATGAGAAAAATCTTCCCCATAGGATCCTCGACAGGAGGACCAAAGGAGCTACCCTCCGCACCAGAGAGAGAAGCATGAGGGTGAAAGGTAAGACAGAAGAATCAGAAAAGAAGTTTCAGTATAGATAGAATAGAAAAAAGAGTGGAAGAATAAGCGACCTCGGACAGAGGGTTTCCTCTTGCCTAAATATGGGGAGGAACACCCGGAGAATGTCTGAGGGACCAGAGAGTGTGTTATAGGTGCCGACAGCCAGGGCACATGATAAGAGATTGTAAAGCTCTCTTCCACCAACCACTCAGAGTTCAGGAGTAATGCGGAATGCCAGAGTGTTTACTATGGTACAGGGTGAAGCAGAGGCCAGTCCATCAGCCGTTACTGGTCAGTTATTATTTCATTCAGTTCCTCATATGCTTTAATTGATTCAGGGGCACTCATTCGTTATATCTTATGGGATGATTGAGGAGTTAGGTTTGAAACCTATTAGAGTGACCCAACCCATTAAGATAGAGTTACCCGATGGGGTTAGTGTTCTGACGCAAGAGATGTTGTCGGGAGAGTCCTTGGTGATCCAGGGTAGAAAGTTAACGTTGATTTATAGTTTTTGATATGCCGACTTTGATGTGATTTTGGGCATGATTTCCTAGGGAGATATGGAGTAGAGATTGACTGTCGGAAAAAGAAGGCGAGATTTAATCTCGATAGTGGAGATAGTAATTAGTTTTGGAGAGGGCCATCAGTTGAGCATGTGATTAGTAGTGTGAAAGTAGGAAGATGTTGAGAAAGGGGGTGGGTTGTTGGGATAATTGCCAATGTAGGTGAGAATGGTGATGTCCCAGCAAGAGATTCAAAGAGTGCCATAGTTCGAGACTTCTAGATTTGTGTTTCCGGAAGAGTTACCGGGTTTGCCTCCAGAGAGGGAGGTAGAATTTAGATCGAACTAGCACCAGGGACAGCACAAATACTAAAGCCCCTTATCGAATGGCCCCAACTGAGCTCCAAGAATAAAGAAGCAACTCCAAGAGCTTTTAGATAAAGGCTTTATCCGACTGAGGCATTCTCTTTGTGGGAGCTCCAATTGTTTGTGAAAAAGAAGGATGGATCACTAAGGTGTGTATTGATTATGGGAGTTGAATAAAGTACAGTGAAGAATAAGTACCACTACCCCAGATAGATGACCTTTTGATCAGTTGAAGGAGCGGCAGTGTTCTCCAAAATTGATTTGAGGTCGGGTATCATCGGTAAGAGTGGCTGAGCAAGATGTGGCTAAAACTGTCTTTCGTACAAGATATGGGCATTATGAATTTGTAGTAATGCCTTTTGGCTTGAATGCCTAGCAGTTTTTAGGACTTGATGAACAGGGTATTCCATGAGTATTTGGATCGTTCATTGTGTCTTCATGACGACATTCTGATTTACTCAAAGTCAAATGAAACATGAGAAGCATTGAGGTTAGTGTTGCAACGGCTGAGAGAAAGAAGTTGTGTGCTAAATTCTCTAAGTGTGAGTTTTGGCTTAATCAAGTGATATTCCTGGGTCATACGTGTCGAAGGAAGGGATTTCAGTAGATCCGAGTAAAGTGCAGGCAATCGGAAGGCAGAAGCGAGAACAGTGAAAGAAATCAGGAGTTTCTTAGGCTTAGCAGGTTACTACCGGCGATTTGTAACGGGATTCGCCCAGTGGCTAAACCGTTGAGTCTTACCAAACAGAAAACTCCTTTTGTCTGGTCAGCAGCATGTGAAGAAAGCTTTCAAGAGTTGAAGAAGAGGTTAACATCAGCTCCTGTACTAGTGTTACCACAGGAGGGTGTAGACTATGACATTTATACAGACGCCTCTCTGCAGGGACTTGGCGCCGTGCTGATGCAGTTAGGTAGGGTTATAGCTTATGCTTCTCGTCAATTGAAAGAGTACGGACAATACCCTACGCATGACTTAGAATTAGCAGCCGTGGTCTTTGCCTTAAAGTTTGGAGGCACTACCTTTATGGTGTGAAGAGTAATATCTACACCGATCATAAGAGTTTAAAGTACTTCTTCACTCAAAAGGAGTTGATATGAGGAGAAGGTGGTTAGAACTGGTTAAGGATTATGATTGTGAGATCAAGTACCAACCAGGGTGTAAACCCTGCGTTATTATTCAATGCCTTAAGGTATGAAATTTACTTTTCAAGTAATTTTCTTTTTTGAATGGAGGGTAAAATGGTCAATTTACATGTATTTCGAGATGTGGCCATATAAGTGTAAGGGGTGATGTCATTGAAGAGAAATGAGGGTAGAATGGTCATAAAGTTGATTGATATGGTTAAATGGCGTAAACAGTAACCAAGGGTATAATGGTCTTTTCATACAAAACCATATGATTAAGTGTCCATAAAAGCGCACCAAGGGTAAAAGTCATTCACCTAATGGGATTGCTTAATGGATAAGTGTTTCAAAGAAGTCAAATGGCATTAAATGAGTGTTATCTTTATGTTGTGGTAGAAATGACCAAAACACCTTATATGAAAAATTTATGCCAATGACCCTTATACCTAACTTTTATTGACCATCCATTAGAGCAACAATTGAATAAATGTTTAAAGGTTTAAAGGAGAGTAGTCGGCGTTATACACCCAAACATATCATCTTCTTCTCATCTCTCAAATCCACCATAAAAGCCACTAATCCAAGCTTTTATTCTCAAATTCTTAGGATTTCAAGTTGATTTTCAAAGGAGATCACCATCCACCCTTGAAGAACTTCAATTTCAGGGTTAAAGGTGAGTTTCAAAACCCTAGTTTTTCTGAATTTTTTAGTTAAAAGAGAAATTCATAAGTGGTTGTGTGTGTAAGGTAGAAAGGTGAAACTTTGGAGCCAAGGAGGAGTACCTTTGTGCTTTGAATACTAAGGTAAGGAAAAAATTCCCTTATGACTACAATTGATACACCTGGGTTATGAAACTTACATTTATTTATGTTATATGAGTGTGATGCTATGTTTTGGTTATGGATGTTTAAATGGGTGTGTTGATTGTGTATGTGTGCATGTGGAGGATGATTATGCCAATTAAGAGATTTGTAGTTGGACGATGTTTTGGCACTTTTTGGTTCTGTAAAAAGGAGGTTTTTATGGCCTTTTAACTAAGAATGATATGGCAAATGATATGAATGTGCAAATGAAGGTGACATGGTTAAATGAATAGAATTCGGATTTGGCTTTTTGAGACTTATACTGTACATGCTTCACTGATCAGTCATAACTGAAGTTATTGAAGTCTGATTGATTTGATTCTTGAAGTGTTAAAAAGTTGAGAAACAGACCTAAAACGTTTATGTTTTAGCCAAAATAAATTCGAATTAGAAGATAATGGAAAAATTGCTTGAAAGTAACGAACTGTATGGCATCCACCTTCAATGGAAATTCCCATTTGTTTCTAATTCTAATAAACCTGAATAATCTTACTACTGAAATTCCTTGTATTGTATGAGAAATTGAATGAATAAGTTAAGGAGTTTAGTAGGAGAATAGGATGATTGAGCATGGAATATGTTAGTCCATATGTTTGCATTCATAATGGTAATGCATATAGCTTATTTAGTTGTCTTATGAAAAATTTATGAAATGTTAAAGAATGAATTCCATGAGTCTCTTGAGGTATAAACCAAGATCAGAGGAATGGAATTCTTATGGAAACCATGAGTCCTTTGAGGTGACGACCAGAACAAGGTAATGGTTAAATGAATCCGATCGGATAACAAAGACTAATGAAATCGTCAAGTATATAGACAAAACAAATAAGCATGCCATGTACATGAATATTTCATAAGTATATATGTTCTATGCTATATTATGTAGATTATGTTATGACTTAGTTTTATGAGAAAGTCCAAAGTGTATGATATGTTTTACGAACTTGTTATGTTAAAGAATGAAGGTCATATTTGTAGGTAGGTAAGGTCCTAAGTAATATACTTGTAAAATGATGTATAATGAACCTTAATAGTTTATAAATGGTCATATTCCTTACTGAGCGTTAGCCTCACCCACCAAATGTTTTAAAATGTTTGCAGGTAAGGATTAAGGCATGAAGCTGGAGAGGATTCAGGGACGCTATGAGCATGAAGGGATGTTTTAATTATGACTTTTGAATGGTTTTGCTAGTATTTAGTGTAGTAATTATGTTTATCTCATAATGCAGTAAATATGTCCATGTATTATGGAGTATATATGTTTGTGTTAATAAAGAAATCAAATTGCTAGTAAATTTTGTAAAAGTGTGTATGTTCTCGTAAGTACTACTATGGATTTCATAATGTGCTCCAAGAAAAGAAACTATATTTTTTACTTGTACAATGAACTTAATATAGTTTAGAAATTAAAATGTTTTAAAATAAAAATAGATATATTTTAAACTACAAGTTTATTCTTTTAATAGGATTTTAAAATAAACTTCTTTCCTAGGCGTGCGTTTTCTAGGTTCTCAATGGCCAAGGATACTTAGGAAATACGGCTAGGGGGGGTTTTACATAGGGAAAGCCAATGTAGTAGCCGAGCCTTGAGTAGAAAAGCCCATGTTTTCCGCTTACAGCAGAGAAAGAGTTAATAGAAGATTTGTCTAAAGAACAGATTGAAGTGGTTCCAGGAAGAATTGCCAGTCTAGAGGTACAGTTTTCTTTACTGGAGGAAATTAGAAAAAAGCAAGTGGCCGATAAATGGTGTCAGAAAACAGTTCAGCAAGTGCTTGAGGGCAAGACATCAGAGTTCTTTGTGAGAGATGGTGTCCTCTATTTCAGAAATCGGTTGTGCATTCCTCCAAATGAGGAGTTGAAACAGAAAATTCTTATGGAGGCTCATGACACACCGTACACCGCTCATCCGGGAGCAACAAATGTATCAAGATGAAAGAAAGGTTATGGTGGTCAGGTATGAAGAAGACATTGAGGTTTGTAACTAAATGTCTAACTTGTCAGCAGGTGAAAGCAGAACACCAATGGCCGTTAGGGTTGCTTCAACCACTGAGTATCCAGAGTGGAAAGGGAGAGCATTTCGATGGATTTTATCAGGGTCTCCCTAGGGTACAAAAGGGTGTAATGCTATATGGGTGATTGTGGATAGATTAACCAAATCAGCCATTTCCTTCCCGTAAAGAAAAGTACCACAGATCAGTTGGCTCAGATTTACCTCAGGAGATGTCAGATTGCATGGTGTGCCAAGACTATAGTGTCAGATAGAGATTCCAGATTTGTTTTAGCCTTCTGGACGAGTTTACAGAGGAGTTTGGGTACCCGTTTAGCATTCAGTACTGCCTATCATCCTCAGACGATGGCCAAACTGAGAGAACAATCAGTGCTCGGGAATGTTGAGAGCCTGTACATGGATTATCGAGTATCCTGGCATGAGATGTTCCCTTAGTGGAATTTGCCTACAACAATAGTTATCGTCTACAATTAGAATGGGCCTTACGAGGCTCTATATGGTACGATGTAGGTCTCCGCTCCATTGGGATAAAGTAGGCAAAAAAGATGAGTTGAGTACCGCTCTTGGGCAGAGGTGACCCAGAAACTGATCGAAGATGTAGGTTAATCGAAATAGAATGAAACAAGCCCAAGATCGACAGAAGAGTTATGCCGACTTGAAGAGGAAAGAGGTGGAATTCCAAGTAGGGACAGAAGTGTTTTTGAAAGTTTCCCCTTACAAGCGAGTAATGCGTTTTGAGCAAAGAAGGAAGTTAGCACCGAGATATGTAGGTCCATTTGAGGTCTTGCAACGAGTGGGAAAGGTGGCCTACAGATTGGCACTACCACCTAGCATGGATAGGGTGCATGATGTCTTCCATGTCTCGATGCTACGGAAATATGTAAGTGATCCCCTCCACATCCTAAGTGTAGAGGACGTTGAAGTAACAGAAAATCTTGTATATGAAGAACGTCCAGTTCAGATTCTAGATCGAAGGTGTTAAAGAGCTTCGGAACAGAGGTTTCTGTTAGTGAAGATCCTTTGGAGGAATCACAAAGTGGAAGAGGCACTTGGGAGGTAGAACAGGACATGCAGAATCATTTCCCAGAGTTATTGTATGAATTTCGGGGACGAAATTCTTTTAAGGGGGGAAGAATTGTAACGCCCCACTTGAGGTACGTAGTTGTTGTTTCTTCTTTTGCTTATTTGAGTTGGTTTCTGGTAATATTGTTTGGTTGACCTTTGATTGAGTGTGTGTTGAAGTTGCCCTGAAATTTGTTGAAAATAGAAGAAGTTTAGTGTGCCAAGCTCGCCAGGGAAGAAGAATCTTCACCGCGGCGAAGAGGTGTTGAAACCACGGGGAAACACTGGACAGTTTCACCGCGGCGATAGAAGCTTCCTCGCCGCGGCGACAGGCCGACCAAAATGTTTGTTAGTTTTTGATATTTTCTTCCAAGGCATTTGACCATTCTACCCCTAATTAGTAGGAAAAGTGGGGAGTAAAATGTAAGGATTTTTCATGGAGAATAGTTGATATGGGGGTGTTTGTAGAATCAAAGGATATAGATAGAATTCCCAAAGAAGGTAAGGGCAAAATGGGAATGCTGTGTGTATAAATTTCATTAAAAGGAATTAAGACTTAGCAAACCCTTCATTCTTCTTCTCTAACGCAACCTCTTCTTGTCTCCTCTCAACTTCTCTTTCTTTTGATCAAGGAGTTTCAAAGGGCTTTGGAGTGATTGTTGGGTAGAAAAACAACCTAAGGCTTTCTAAGGTAAGGATCTTACTTTGGTTGTGAAGCTTTGTGAGTTTTAGCATATATTGATATTGAGGGTTTTTGTTTCTTTTGTTTAAGAGTAGAGGAAAAGTCAAGCAACACAAGTGAAAGGAAGAGTTAGTGAAGTCTCTCCATAACAAGGTAAGTAAACCAACCTAAGTTGAGATTTGAGAATTTCTTGATTAGGGTTTTGATAGCAATGATGTATGTATGTGATAACATATTATGTGCTATGTATGGAGGCTTAATAGAGATTTCTATGCCTGTGATTGTTTATACCTTTCAAATATAAGAAATGAGTTGTGGGTTGGAAAGGTAGTTTGAGATGGAATTGAAGGGGTATTGTGGAACCCTTTTTGGAAGTGTCTTTCTTTGGCAGGTTTTGTGGCTATGTGAGGGGGTTTCTCCCCATTTTGGATGGTTAGAGAAAGATTTAGAATTATTCTTATAGTAGAGTTTTATGATGCACTTGAGTTGTTTGATGAAATGTCTAATAGAGGTTTGAGTATGAGTAGTGAACCTTAATTCTTGCAACATTGCTTGTTGGTATTTCATAAGTGCAATAATGGAGATGAACCATCCATATGCATTATTTATGCATTGAGAAGTGACCTAAGAAAGGGTAGGAAACTTTGTGTATGCAATTATTCTATGAGTAGAGAACTTGGTGGATGCAACTACTCTAAGGGTAGAGATAATGAAAAATGCTAGAATAGAGTGAATGAGAAGAGTAGTAGAGATGGGTTGATGCTTTGTGATCATCACCCGACAATTATGGGAATCGGGTTGATGCTTTGTGATCACCACCCGAATAGCCATTGGAAATGGGTTGATGCTTTGTGATCATCACCTGATAATTATTAGAAACGGGTGGATGCTTTGTGACCACCACCTGGTTAGTTTTTAGGGAAGGGGTTGATGCTTTGTGATCATCATCCGACATTTATTAGAAGTGGGTTGATGCTTTGTGATCATCACCCGACAGTGATTAAAGACGGGTTAATGCTTGGTGATCGTTACCCAAGAGTCATGAGAAACGGGTAGGTGCTAGGTGGTCTCCACCCAATAGTTACGAAAACCGAGTAGGTGCTTCGTGATCCCCACTCGGTAGTCCCTAAGAACAGGGTGGTACTGTGTGAATTCCACCCGAAGTCATGGAGAGTGAGATGGTGCTGTGTGAACGCCATCCGGCCGTACCTCCGGTAAGATGAGGTCATGATGTTTAGTAGAAACAGGAATAGAAACAGAAATAGTGTAAGGAAAGAATTAAGAGTAATACATACGGGGATAGACAGATAGAGGGTTTTACTTACTGAGCATTATTTTGTGCTCACCCCGTTATTTTCCTTTGTGGATGCAGGATCTAGGTGATGAGGCAGTCGGAGGGTGTCGGCAAGCGAGGAACAATAGCTACACTGTTTCCCCTGTTTTGTCTTTTAAAATGACTTTTTGTAAACAATACTCTTTGTGTATAAAAGGCAAATGACTTATAATGAAAAGAAAGTTTTTGGGCCCAATTTTCTAATCTTATTATGCATGCATTGTATTAGCTTACATCAGTTGTTACAAAACCGACGTAGTCCACACGAAGACAATCGCAAGGAACTAAGGAGGGATTTGCTAGATCCCTCTTTAGCCTTAAGAAACAAGAAGAAATGAAGAGTATTTTGATTTTCAATCAAAACCAAGTCTGGCGTGGGAGAGAGAGAAAAGGGGCTGTGTGTTTTCTCTTTTACAATGAATGAGTTAAAATGAAATTCTCTCTTACATTTTACAAATAACCTTTTTCTTTTATAGTAAAATATAATTGCACTATTCCCATACGGAATAGGCTTGTGCTCCAACTCAAACATCCCTTGTTTCCAAATACTCCCAATTAGATATTTATTTTAATTCATCATTATCTCAATTAAAATCAATTAATATGTACTTAATATATATATTAACATTCAACAATAATGATAATTTATTTAAGTATATGCTAACACGTATCTAAATGTAATTTCACTTATTTAATTTTTCTAACAAATTAAATAAAAGTCTACAACCTTAGCAAATTTAATTGCACTGTGAAATTACCAAAATACCCTTTCACCTAAAAAGACAAAAATGCCCTTCTTACTTCCTAAGTCTTAAATTATCTTCTATGTGTGTGACCCATAGGCTCCTCATCATACCGGTAGTGTATAGTATCGCGATTAACACCAATTAATCGTCTCACTAATACACATACTAAGATTGGCCCCTAGCAAGGCATCATGGCCACCCAATAGATTCGGATTTAGCAAATTAGCTACTTGTTAACGATATGGTTACTGTACAATTTGATCCTTTCATCATACATTATCTCGACGAGACAAAGGCATAGAAATAGTGTCAACCTTCGGTTAATCTTGACATTATGTATTCAGTTTCTAGACCAATGACCTGTATTATAAACTGGATAGAGAACAACTCAATCCCATTGTGGCCACAGTTTTAGTGTCATTGCCATATACTGAATTGCGCTGTGAGATAACTTCTCCCATACCCGAGAGTCATGAATCCTCTATCTATCCACCATAGTCTTGATACACTGCTTGATGCAACCAATCACCACCGTATTGACAGCTTTGAAAAGAACTACGTTAGGCTAGTGTCAAACTACACCAATCGGTGCACAAGGCGCTCTGGTAATCTCAAGTCTAAGGATCACATGCACCACCATTCGTTAGAGGATTTGGTCCATAGACACTAGGGTTACCATTCATATGGAATCTCTGGTGAGTCAGTCACAATGAACTTGCTGCAGTGTATTCGCCTACAACAAGTACCCATGTGTTACACTAGGTTGTCACCAAACAACCTTGACAAGTGAGATCAGTCACTGCCTTTCGATAGGGTCGTTCAACACCATGATAGCCTTACCGTATTATCTGTGCCCTCACTTCAGAATAATACTGGGGCTACGGATGTTTCTAGAATGGCTACCATATGTGCTCATAGGGTTCTCACTATCAAGATTTGAAACACTTGATACCCTCGTCACCGTTCTACCATTCTGAGGACATATATCAATACATATTGCAATAATAATGATTTACGCGATATAGAATAAAATGCCTTTTATTGATTAATGAACATTATTATAAAGAGTCAATTCTACAATAATTCATTGGCTCTAGGGCATCTACTCTAATAGTTGACCTTTGGTTTCCTGCAAAACCCTCTGTTTTTTCCGGGTACTTGGTGTTTTGGTTGGGTTTTTTCCCCTTTTGTGGACCTGATTTTGGTGTTTTTTTCAATAGTTTTTTTTTTTTTTTTTTTGAATGGTTTGTTGCTGTAGATTTCTGGAGAGACTGTTTTTAATTTGGTTATATTTGGTAGATGTTTGAGGAAGCTTTTATCATGCACTCCAACTGCTCGATAAAAGTCCCTTGTCTTGTTGGCTCTGCGTGCAAGCCTGCTACTTGCACACGCACATGGGCACCCAGCGCTCGCGCCTACTGCTTCCTCGCCACTGTTTTGGCCTTCTCGACCACCTTTCCCTTTCCAACACCAAAACCTCTTCACCTCTGGCCTTTTTTCACAAATCCCCACTGTTTGAACCTTTCAACTCACTAAAACCACACACTTTTTTCCCTGGCACCAAGTGTTTGACAAAATGCCCGAACCAATTTCCTCACCCCCAAATAACACTATACCGCATCCAACCCAAACTGAAACATTAAACACCACCTCCACCACTTCCCAGTAGCTGCAAACTTCAAAAATTTGGGGAAATCCTTATGGATTGGAGATTTGGAATCATGGATGGATGACAAGTATTTGTTATCCATTTTCTCAAATGTGGTGATTGAAGGAGCCAAGGTTTTTCATCAAAAAAACTCTTCCTTTGGTTTTCTTGAGTTTGAATCTAACGATATTGTAGGTTCCTCATTGCAATCTTTTAATGGCTTAAAAATGCCAAAATCTAAGGAGCTTTTTAAGCTGAATTGGGCATCTTTTGAGCCCTGTGAAAAAAAGTCAGTTTCTAAGCCACTTTTAGAAAAGAAAAGTGTGGGTAAGAGCACAATAGCAATGTCCTCCTCTTGGGCGGATAAAGCTAGAGTGACGGAGGTCGGGTCCTATTTCACCCTTGCAATTGTGGACCTTGATATTAAGGATGACATTTTGTATATTTTTAGGATGATGTTATTGATGACAACGATGTTGAGTGGCTTTGTTGTATTGTGGGTTACTTCCCGGGGTATTCTATGCCATTTCATGCTACCCGCTCAATTGCTTTCCGTGCATGGGAAGCTGCGAGTTTGGAGGATGTTATGTCCATTGGTACTGGTTTCTTCATGTTCAAATTTAAGGATGAGGATACGATGCATTCAATCCGAGAGAGAGGGCTATGGATGTTTGGGGGCAAGTCGATTGTTTTGTAACAATGGCATGCTTAGTTTTCCTTCGATAAAAGCCGCATTTCCAAGGTTCTAGTATGGGCTGCCTTATCTGATATGGTCTCACAAAGGACTTTGCATGGTTTCTTCTATGTTGGGTCGGCTGTTGTCGAGTGATAAGACAACTTCTGAACGGACCTATTTAGATTATGCACGGGTATGTGTTGAGATAGATGCAACCAAGCCTCTCAAGCGCTAATTTGAATTTCAATGCCGGTTATCTACTAAACCCATTAGCTTATAGTGGAATATGAGTGGACTCCTAAGAGATGCCCCAAGTGTTGTGTTTTTGGCCATGTTTGTCACTGACTAGAGGTACCTATTGCACTTATGGCTCAGGGTAAGAGTAAGATAGTTATTAGCTTCCAAAAGGCATCGGGGAGTGGTATTGCAGTGTGATATGAGGACCGCAAGCCTTTGAGACAATCAGCTACTACTGATCCTATTAGGAAGAGAGAGAGAGAGAGGGAGCATGAGAGGGATGTTTCAACACCAGTTGGGGTTTTAGTTTCAGATGGGGTGACTACCATACATTCTAGTGTAGCTACAGTTGGGGATGTTTCTTTGGCTTTGATCCCGTATGAGCAGACTGTCCGTGCCAATAGAGGTGAATTCTCCAACTCTGATTTTAGGTCGGATCTTGACATGCCTTTTCCTATTGAAGATGAGCAGGACCGTATTATGAGCTTCACAAACTACATGGAAAACACTTAGGCTTCCTTTTTGAGTTCTATGAGCAGGCAATCTACTTCCTCCAATAGGTTTGCCTCCCTTGTTCTGCATAGTGATGATCACCAGACACCAGATGCCATCTTATTTGGATTAGTTTCCCTACCACCCTTGGTAAAGAGGAAAGGCCGAGGAAAGCAGGGGCCTAGGCCCAAGTGATTGTCTAGCTTGTTTCTTTCCCAATTCCAATGATATGGAGTTGGAATATTAGAGGCTTTAATGGCTTCTCGAAACAATGCACGGTGAGGAATTGGATTTCTGATTCTTCTTTGGGTTTGATTAGCTTGTTGGAGACTAAGGTTGAGCAGTCTTATCTACAGTCGGTGGTCTCAGTAGTTTGTCCTTCATGGCAATTTTTGTCAAATGCGACAAATTCTATTACTTATCGAGTTCTAGTATGTTGGGATCTTTCTCTTTACTCTATAAATAGCCTTCATTTCTCTCTTTAGGAGGTCACTTGCAGGGTTACTCATGTTTCAGAGGGGTCCTTATTTGGGATTACTTTTGTGTATGGTTCTAACAACCCTGGGAATCACCGCAACTTGTTGGATTGCCTTAGGGATCAGCCGACGGAGTTTGATTCGGAGGGGTTACCGTGGCTTGTGTTGGGTGATTTTAATGCCATTTTGGGAGCTTCTAATAGAATGGGTGGTGATCCTGTGTGGTATGGTTATATGGATGATTTTCGTTACTGTATTCATGATGCTGAGTTGATTGGGATTCCTTTTACTAGGCTTCGCTATACTTGGTATAATAGTTAGCAGGGCGATGGGATTATTCTATGGAAGGTCGATTGGGTCTTTGCATCGCTTTATTAGTTCATTGATTGGCCGACCACAGTTTCAGAGTTTCGACCTCAAGATGTCTCAGATCATAGCTCTATGGTTGTCTAGTTTGGCTCTCATCATGGCAAGGTACCATCCCCTTTTAAATTTCTGAATTTTTGGGCTGATTGTGCAGATTTTATGGATATTGTTTAGACAGTTTGGGACAAGCCTATTGTAGGCAATCCTATATTCCGTCTTACGCAGAAATTGGGGTTATTGAAACGGAAGCTCAAATCTCTACATGTTAAGGATTCCAGCCATATCTCCAACAGGGTGATTGAGGCTCGTGCTCAGTGGGTGATAGCCTAAGCAAATTTGGATCGGGACCCCCTTTCTATTGAGTGTATCTCTTAGGAGAGGAACCTTGACAACCGGTATTTCATTCTTTGTCGAGATGAGGAAGCATTTTTTAAGTAGCGATCTTGTGTTCAGTGGTTGAACTTAGGGGATTAGAATACTAAGTTTTTTCATAAGTCGTTGATCCATAGGCAGGTTTGGAACTGTATCCACGGTTTGACTGATGGGAATGGTACTCATATTACTGACAGCCAGGGTTTAGGGCGCCTAGCGGTAGGTTTTTTTTAGGATCTTCTTGCTGCCCCTACTCAACCTTGGATCGCGGAGGCTTCCAGGTATTTTTCTGGTGCATTTCTTTTAATATGATTTCTCCCTTGATTGCTCCTATCACTGATGATGAGATTAGGATTGCTTTATTCTCTATCCCGGATGATAAAGCCCCTAGTCCAGATGGATACACTTCTTTGTTTTTTAAGCAAGCATAGGACATTATTAGTACAGATTTCATAGACGCGGTGAGATATTTCTTTGTTACTAATGAAATGCCAAGATGTGTTAATGCTACCAGGATTGCTTTGGTCCCTAAGGTTGAGAACCCGAGTCGTATGACTGACTTTAGATCGATATCTTGTTGTAATGTACTGTACAAGTGCATTACTAATGTGATAGTGAATCAGTTTAAAGTAGTGCTTCCAGATGTTATTGGGAGTTCTCAGTCGGCTTTTGTCCCGGGTCGAAGGATTTTTGATAATATTATGCTGACTCAGGAGCTTTTGTGGAATTATCATCTTTGGGGTACTTCACCTCGATGTGCCCTTAAAGTTGATATTCGCAAAGCTTTTGATATTGTGAGTTCGTATTTCATCCTTTTGGGGTTGCGTACCATTGGGATTCCCAAGCATATGGTGAGGTGGATCATGACGTGTATCTCTACACTGTATTTCTCTGTTGCCCTGAACAGAGAGCTTCATGGTTTTTTAGGTCCTCCCAAGGTGTTCGGTAGGGGGACCCTCTTTCTCCTTACTTATTTGTGTTGGCTATAGAGGGGTTAACTGGTATCCTTTGGGAAACCTCTCAAAACCCTGGGTTTCATTATCATTGGAGGTTTAGGTAGGTAGCTATTACTCATTTGTGTTTTGCGGATGATCTGATGGTGTTTTGTCGAGCAGATACTTCCTCTGTTTAGCTTGATAAAATCGGCCTTGGATTCTTTTACCAAGGTCTCTAGATTGGTGACTAACGCAGAGAGGAGCCAATTGTTTCTTTCTGGAGTTACAGATGAGGAGCAAGTTGGTTTGTAGTCTATTTTGGGTTTCCAATTGGGGGTGTTACCGGTCAGATATCTAGGGGTTCCTTTAATCTCTACCCAGTTTTGACATTCTGATTGTAGGCCTCTGTTAGAGTGAATTTTGTCTCAGATCAGGCTATGGATGTCGACTTCTTTGACCTATGCAGGTCGTCTTTAGTTGATCAAGTCGGTGCTTTTTCTCCATACAGGTCTATTGGTTATCCATGTTTCTTTTGCCGACAGCTACAGTTAGACAGATTAAGAGTATTTTGGCCTCGTTTCTCTGCAAGGGTACTTCTCTGTCCCCTTCGGGTGCCAAGGTTGCATGGTCTTTTGTTTGCTATCCATTAAGAGCGGGTGGTCTGGGGATTAAGAGGATCCAAGATTTGAGTAGAGCAGTTATTCTTAAGCACATCTAGAGACTACTTAATGATAGGCTTCTGTATGGTCCTCTTGGGCCTATTTGGTTTTCCTTTGTGGTAGGTCTTTTTGGCATATTCGAGTTACATCTAGGGCTTCATGGGCTTGGAGGAAGATCTTACTCAGCAGGGATTGGTGCCAGGGCCTTATTGTGACTTTTATCAGTGATGGTAGGTATGGCGGGATCACTGGCTACCGTAGGGACCTTTGTGTGACTGGCTCCTTCTTAGGATTTTGACTTCTACTAGTTTGCCTTAGGATGCTCGGGTTTCAGATATTATTTGAGATGGTTCATGGGATTTTCTTTTGAGTAGTGTAAAACTTCAGCATATCTGAGACTCTATTATAGTATAGCCTTTAGTGGGTCTTCCTGATCATCTTGTGTGGAAGGGTCACTCGTCTAGACGATTCTCTATTGATTCAGCCTAGAATGTGTTGCGGGACAAACGGGATGTGAACTCGATTCATCATCTCTTATGGTTTCCAGGGCATATTCCATGCCACTCTTTCATTATGTGGCTTGCTTCTCTTGGTCGGCTTCACACCATGGATTGGCTTAGCTCTCATGGTGTCATTACATCCTCCCTATGTGTTTTGTGCAGGTCGGCTATAGAGACCCATGACCATTTATTTTTCAGTTGTGACTTCTCTAGTTATGTTTGGCGGGAGGTCACTACAAAGACGCTCTCTATATGGCCTACTCTCTCTTGGCTCCCTTTGCTCCCTTTGCTCCAATGGGCTTGCTTGCATCTTAGATGCAAAGTGGACTTCATGCACCTTCTTTCCCGGTTAGTCCTTTCAGCTATAGTTTGTTTCTTATGGTTTGAACGGAATAACCGTGTGTTTCGTCAGCACTGTAGCTCTTGCAGAGATACGATCTTAGCTATTTGTGACTTTGTCTAGGCCAAGATATTAGGTTTAGCACCCAAGTATGAGATCTCGGCCCAGCTCTGTGCGATATGGCATCTTCTTGATTAGCTTTGTGGGAAGCCTGCGTGCTCTTTTGTGCTGGTTTGTGGCTTTGTGGTTTATGGCATCTCATTGTTTAGTTTTGTGGGGAGACTGCACGCTCTTTTATGCCAATTTACGGCTTTGTGATTTTCTTCCATGTGTTTTTTTGACTGAGATTTATCAGTATTTCTCTTGGGGTATGCCCCTCGTATTTGTACATATTTTGTCTCTTTTATAAAATTCGTACCTTTCCAAAAAAACTTTAGGATTTAGGGTTTTAGGGTTTAGGGAAGGAAAAAACTAGAAATTTTTCTAAGTGTTTTCGCTTTAAACTCTTTCCCGTTGTCGGAAGTTCATCGGCTCCCTCTAGGTGCGCCCGACATCGGAATCATTCCATCCACCCATCGTTGGAAAGACTGTGAAATGATCTATCTTGCTGTTTTGTCACCGCCTGTGTTCAGTGCTCAGTTTGCCAGGATTTTGCCGTGAAAGTTCATGGAAACTGCAGAATTGGAGTGGCTTTTTCGGTGGGTTTCTCGATTGGGAATTACGATAAAGGGCAACGACCGACTCCTCTGGGCTTGCTCTTCAATCCCCATAGCTCTTTGCACCTTGTTGACCTCTAGTTCCTAGCAAAACCCTCTATTTTCTTCCAGGAACGTGCTGTTTTGGTTGGGTTTTTTTTCCCATTTCGTGGACCTGATTTTGCCTTTATCGTGCACTCCAACTACTAGATAAAAGTCCCATTTTTTCCGCAGGGCTTCCACGTAAGCCTACTGCTTGCGCACACGCACACAGCTGCTACTACCTCGCAACTTTTTGGCCCTCCTGACCAACTTGTTAGTGAACAACCAGTTACGCAGCGGAAAACAAAAACATAAACTCTATGGATCATTTCTTAGAACCAAGATCTGGGTACCAAAATCACAGTTTATATAAAATAAACAAATCTGCAGAAAAATCAGTTCAAGGTTTAAGAAACCATACCCACGTTTGGAGGCTCCACCAATATTGTCTCTGAACGTGTTTGCTACCTATCCAAGTGTAGGATCGAACCGTAGAGGTCCACACGAAGACAATCAACAAGAACCAAGGAGGGATTTGCTAGATCCTCCTTGGCCTTAAGAAATCAAGAAGAACAAACCAAAGAAAAACTTTGATTCTTTGCAAAAGCAAAAATGGTGTGAGAGTGAGAGTGTTTAAGGGTTGGAGGGTTTTTCTCTTTTCAATGAAAAATAATCAAATGAATAAAATGAATTCACACACATTTTCAATTAACACTTTTTCTTTTATAGTCCAATTTAAGTTGCCCTATTCCCATATGGAATGGGCTTGGACTCCAACCCAAACACCCCCAAATTTTCCAAACACTCCTAATTAGATATTTTAATTTAATTCATCATTATTTAAATTAAAATCAATTAATATTTAATTAATATTTAACAATGATGATGATTTAATTAAATATGTGCGAACACACATTTAACCGTAATTTCACTTATTTAATTTTTCTAACAAATTAAATAAAAGGCTACGACCTCA